>NC_091282.1:221475901-221778932 GCF_032444005.1 Ranitomeya imitator
TGGCAGACGGAGGAGGCAGCAACGAGTGCTGGATCCCGGGTAGGAGGTGACACTGTTATAGCATAAATTGCTGAAAGTGTTAATTCTGGCTATAATAGAAAAGTATCTGTTCACACGGTGCAGCACACATTATGGGGCTGAGTAGCTAATGCTGATCCCAGAGTTACTCATGCAGATCAGTGTCTACCTCCAAAAAATGCCTGTAATAGGCAGGCAACATCGCTGACACTAGTGTGCGATTGGTCCTCTCTGATAAATATACAGTATATATATATATATATATATATATATATATATATATATCTACTATATAATTGTCTAAGGGTCACTTCTGTCTGTCTGTCTTTCTGTCTGTCTGTCACGGATATTCATTGGTCGCGGCCACTGTCTGTCATGGAAATCCAAGTCGCTGATTGGTCGTGGCAAAACGCCCACAACCAATCAGCGATGGCCATAGTCTGGCAGCGAAATGGCCGCTGCTTTACTGCCCTGCAGTCAGCGCTGAGCGCTCACACATGGTTAATGCCAGCGTTAACAGACCGCAGTGTAACGCACTCCGTTAACGCAGCTATTAACCCTGTGTGACCAACTTTTTACTATTCATGCTGAGTAATCAATAGTAAAAAGATCTAATGTTACAAATAATAATTTAAAAAAAAGGTTATTCTCACCATCTAACGTCGCGCGCTGTCCTCAGCAGTGCAAGCGGCAGGTTCCGGTGCCAAGGACGCTATGCGAGAAGGACCTGCCATGATGTCACGGTCATGTGACCGCGATGTCATCACAGGTCCTGCGCTCATACCAACCCTGGGACCGGAAGCTGCCGTGTGCACCGCACACAGGCGCCAGGACTTCAAGGGGCCTTCGGAAGGTGAGTATATGTTTATTTTTTATTTTAAGTCTTTTTTAACCATGCATATAGTGCCCACATTGCTATATATTACGTGGGCTGTGTTACGTACTGTGTGGGCTCTGTTATATACTACATCTCTGTGCTATTTACTATGTAGCTGGGCATTATACAACGTGACTGTCCAATATACTACGTGGCTGTGCAATATAGTACGTGCTCTGTGTTATATACTACGTAGCTGTGCAATATACTATGTGGCTGTGTCGGTTCTGTTATATACTACGTCGACTGCAATATTCTACGTGCGTCTACAATATGCTACGTGGCTATGTTATATACTATGTGGCTCTGCTATATACTACGTCGCTGACCAATATACTACATAGCTGTGCAGTGTTCTACGTAGCTGTGCAATATACTACGTGGCTATGTTATATACTATGTGGCTGTGTTATATACTACGTAGCTCTGCTATACATTACGTACGCTGTGTTACATACTACATAACTCTGTTATATACTATGTCGGTTGTGTTATTTACTACGTCACAGTGCAATATAGTACGTAGCCTGTGCTATATACTACCTGCATATTCTAGAATACCCGATACGTTAGAATCGGGCCACAATCTAGTATATATATATATATATAAACATACATGCATACATACATACTGCTATGGTGAAGAGTACAAAATGACTTTAACTTCTCCCTTCTTCCTCCTTCTTTTCTCTTCCCTTCCTTTATTGATGACGAATCCTTTGTTACCCTTTCCCTTCCCCTCCCCCTATTTTAAATTTTAAAAATCTCAATAAAAACTTTGAAAAACAAAGTGACTTTAACGATTAGAGCCCAAGTGTCTCATCCAAAAAAATTGACAGGTTTCTAGTCCCTGCAGGACTTCTAGGCTTCAGCCTATTTGACCTTATGAATAATGCGGTTCTGGTGATTAGTTCATATTTCTTATATTGAATCTCAAATCACCTGATCGTTTTTCTTCGCATGGCTCCTATAATCTATATTTAAACATCTGATTTGACCTTATATTCTCTCTCCATTTGTTCCATTAGTGTAACAGTTAATGCATTCTCAATGATTGCCATGTTGACTACTAATGGGTGGCTTATATGTATGGATCATCATTTCTCTGCTATCTGACATAGTTTCATCTCCTCACCTCTAATGGGCAACAATATTTTTGTACAAGATCATTTTTCAATTCGTCCCAAAGTGCTGCCTAATTCAGTACATTAACATAAGACATACATCATGAACTCCTTTCACATTGCTTTTGATGTTCTGTCTTGTTCACTGATGTTTTCGCATATTTTGTTATCCAGCTGTCATCTTTTGTTGATATTCCATTAGATTGTGTGCTGCCTCCGTTTCAGATATGGATGCTAGTTTTTCATTATGGTCTTATCAACAGTGTCAAAATAAAACAGGTGTCTAGAAAAGTGCCATATTCCCAACAGCTTTCCAATAAGTCTCCGTGATCACTTAAGTGACTAAATAGGCCAGATAATTCTATGTATTGCTTCAGTAGGAACTTGAGTCAAAAGAGAACATTTCATATGCAGTTAAAACAAGAAGAGATCAAAGCTTGCTTTAATCTTGAATTCTAATCATGAAGAAATGCCCTTTCATCTGAGAACTATCATTTTATAGTCACTCCAAACCTTATGTAATTCGCCGATATATATATATATATATATATATATATATATATATATATATATATAAAACCTTTTGCCACAAAGTAATGAAATCTGTTCCCTTTGTAGAACTTTCAAAGTGTTATGGTCAACATTACAGTTGTGATTATTATGTACTAAACATTTAAAAAAACTTATTTTTTGCATATAATATCATTATATTGACTAGTGTTGAGCGATACCGTCCGATACTTGAAAGTATCGGTATCGGATAGTATCGGCCGATACCCGAAAAATATCGGATATCGCCGATACCGATATCCGATACCAATACAAGTCAATGGGACATCAAGTATCGGAATGTATCCTCATGGATCCCAGGGTCTGAAGGAGAGGAAACTCTCCTTCAGGCCCTGGGATCCATATTAAAGTGTAAAATAAAGAATTAAAATAAAAAATATTGTTATATTCACCTCTCCGGCGGCCCCTGGACATCAGCGGGAGGATCCGGCGTCCGGCACGGCTTCTTTCTTCAAAATGCGCGCCTTCAGGACCTGTGGAATGACGTCCCGGCTTCTGATTGGTCGCGTGCCGCCCATGTGACCGCCACGCGACCAATCAGAAGCCGCGACGTCATTCCTCAGGTCCTAGAAGGCGCTCATTCTAGGACTTTAGCTGAGGAATGACGTCGCGGCTTCTGATTGGTCGCGTGGCGGTCACATGGGCGGCACGCGACCAATCAGAAGCCGGGACGTCATTCCACAGGTCCTGAAGGCGCGCATTTTGAAGAAAGAAGCCGTGCCGGACGCCGGATCCTCCCGCTGATGTCCAGGGGCCGCCGGAGAGGTGAATATAACAATATTTTTTATTTTAATTCTTTATTTTACACTTCCGATACCGATACCCGATATCACAAAAATATCGGATCTTGGTATCGGAATTCCGATACCGCAAGTATCGGCCGATACCCGATACTTGCGGTATCGGAATGCTCAACACTAATATTGACAGATGTGTCCATCACTACTTTTAGCTAATATTTAGTTAAGAACTTTAATTTCTCTTTCACAAAAAAGTCAATAGTTTGCAAAATGTAAAAAAAACTCAAAACACCCAAAAACCATGGAGTAAAAAAGTCAATTTGAAAAATGTATAATTACTTTATTCAAAAGACATTCCAAGACAGGTATATAAACATATAAAGACTAGGTCTGGTGAAGGGCTCAAGTAGTAGAAGACTATCTCATCCTAAAAAGTAACATATGGTGGGCATAAGAGATGGACCATGAGAAAGTGTTTAATAATAGAAAATGCTACTAATAAAGCTTCAGCATTCCATTAGGTCCTAACACAGTGCATTGTATCGCTCTATGGATGCTACTGATCTAATTTAAAGGTCTCAGAGCATCAAAAACTATTACAAGGGAAGGTTCCTACCAGTTCAACAATGCATGTAGTCAGGGTAAAGAAAATGATTGATCAAGGTTCTTATCCATGTTCTGCCACCTGGATGAGTCAGTCAGCAGCCCCAACACGCGTTTCGCATGGGCTTCCTCGGGTAAGAACCTTGACTGGCACTTGTCTTGGAATGTCTTTTGAATAAAGTAATGATACATTTTTCGAATAGACTTTTTTACGCCATGTTTTTTTGGTGTTTTGAGTCTAATCTAAAGAGTGTCCATAATCAGGGCCGGCTCCAGGTTTTCGAGGGCCCCGGGCGAAAGAGTCTCAGTGGGCCCCTCCCCCTTTAACACATACCCTGATTTATGATGCACAGATACGGCAGAGAAATGTATAGTACAATGCCAGATTTCACTTCTTACATGAGTGACAGCTATTGTAGATTCTGCAGTGTATATATACAGGAGGAAAGGTGCTGTGCAGTGTATATATACAGGAGAGGTGCTGTGCAGTGTATATATACAGGAGGAAAGGTGCTGTGCAGTGTATATATACAGGAGAGGTGCTGTGCAGTGTATATATACAGGATGAATGGTGCTGTGCAGTGTATATATACAGGAGAGGTGCTTTTCTGTTTTGAGTTTTTCTATGAAACAAAGACTTTTCTACATAAACAACGTTGTTTGGTTTTGCGGCCCCAACAGATCTGTGCTACAAAGTAACAGGCGGCTCGGGCATTAATGAGGGACCTGATGCTGAATCCTTTCCACAAACCCTAATGACCCAATTAGTGCCCTGTCATTAGAAGCTCATTAAACGCCTCCCTGTCCCGAGCAGTCATGTACAGTATGGGGGGATCCTGCAGCCCACCCCCTGACTGCTCCATACCATACACTGCCCTCTGTCGCGCTCACTATTATCCTGTGCATTTCTCAGTCATCGTTACCCCATGTTACACTTGTCACCCCCCACTACAGAGTAGCAGGGCAGCCAATGTCACCCCCTCCCGGACCCTAATGGCAGCAGGAAATGTCTGCTCCTCTATTGGGTTGGAACCTGATTTAATCAAGGAATAATGTGGATTTGTTGCTGGTGGCTGCAGGGGAAGGGTTAAGGGATGCCATGTCCTTGGTGGGAGCAGTGGCAGCTGCTGGGACCTGGACAGAGACAACCAATGTTGCTGTGACTGCACAGTGTGACCTGGAGGAGAGAAGCTGAGACTCCGGAGCAGAAATCACCCACATGCCAGCACTGGGCAAAGTCCCTCCAGTCACCAGCCTGGGGCCACGGGGCCCCAACGTACAGCCCACAGCTCAGTTTTATCCATGGCAGCAGCTCCCCTCCCTCCTGGCATCTGGTTAACCCCATTTATGAGGGTCGGATTGTTATCTTTAAGGTTCAGCAATAACCTTCATACAGATGGGAAGGGGTTAAGCTTCTTCCTACCCCACTGGTGCAGGTTTGGTGCAGCATGCATGTATTCTGGGTGAGCTGGGCGGCTACAGGCTGAAGGCTGCACCCCACCAGCTGCTCCTCCAGACATCACCCACATTTTTAGGCAGCGGAGACAGACAGCAGCAGACTGAGCCACAACTGCAAGATAGCTTTGCACTCAGGTACTGGTAGGACGGAGCTCCTCCGGAATCTGCCTGATAAACTTCAGCATTGTCTGCAGCCACCCAGGGGGAGAGCAGAGAACCTGCTCTCTCCGCCCACAATGTAACACTGGCTGCCTTCTGTTAACCCCTATGTGTGCCTGCCTGGCTGCACTGACTGAGTGAGAAGATGCTTGTGTCAGAGCTGGCACATAGGGGTTAAGAGAACGCAGCCAGCAGTGACTTTGTGGGGGGAGAGAGCATGTTATCTCCTGCTCTGCTCTCCCAGCTGTATCTATGAGAGCTAAGTGGGGCCCCCTCTCTCCCCAGGGCCCCGGCATTTGCCCGCTGTGCCGGGTGCTGACGCCGGCCCTGTCCATAATATATCAGGCCTGTTTAAAGTATATGGTCTTTACTCAGATTATTTTTTCATATTATGAAATCTGTTCTTGTGATATTGTTTTCATGTTAGGAAAACTGTTGGACTCCAAATTGCTTCTCAAATATTGGGTGGCCTCGCATAGACGCATATAATATAGACATCACTTGACAGAGTATCGCAAACTCACGTTGTTTTTTTTTAAAGCTGATGATTACATAGCACATGCATTGTTGGTGTACTGTATGTCTAGCCAAGTGTTAAGAGAAGAAAGGACAAATTTGTATTTATTCACCTGCACTTCTAATTGATAAAACGCCTCATTTATATAAAAAAAATTAGAAATGAAAGGAAATAATAAACTTCTTTAGATTCAATGTAGATTGACCATTACAGTGTATGACTTTTCTTTATTATCACAGCTTTGCTAAACATCTTGAAGATCTATTGCACATCTGGAAATTGGAGTCTCCTGCATAGTTGGGAAAATAAAACACTTAAAGAACCCGTCAATATAAAGTAAAGACACGGCCATAATGGCGAGTTATACAGATAAAATTAATAATTTTAGTGAATAAATCCGCTTTGTGGTTGTACTCTAATCCACATTTGAAGTTTTTGGGTAAGAAGCTTTAGGTGCACGGGGTGGGTCTTCGGCTGCTTCCCAAACCACTCCGCATTCCTCTGCTGCCTGTATGACAGGTCACTGTTTTATGAGTGACCTACCATCTGTGTGAAATTTTGTGCCGGCGCCATACTTGTTGCAGGAGGCATGTGTGTGCAGATTGATCTTTGACGATCTTCAATAAAATGGCACCAGTGGTGGTGCTTGCACAGGTTGACGTCCTGGCGGTGTTCAATAAAATGGTGCTGGTGGCAGCGCATGTGCAGACTGACATCTCAGCTCGATGATGTCCTTTAGAGAGTTAATTGGGCTGAGATGTAATTCTGCATATGTGCCGCCACAGGCACTGTTTTATAGAAGACCACCAGGAGATCAATCAGCGCACGTTCCGCACACGTCAGTTTAATACACTTGTCTGGATGAGCCCAAAAGTTGTGTTTACACTTAGCAAAAATTATGCATTATTTCTGCTGTGTTTTTTTTATGAACAAAATCTACGACATTTAACTGTCCAACCAAAGTGGAAGTTATTTTGTAAAAACTCGTGCTCACTGTGCATTAAAGACGCTGTTTAACTGTGCATCTTTTGCTTTCTATAAGCTTCTATGAAGAGCCTGAAAAAAAGGCATGTAAAACGGCATATATAAAAATGCAGTTACATTTTTATAGCACAATCAATGAATTTCTGTAATATGAAAAACGCATTAAAAATGCTGCATCAAAACTGCTCCAAAAATATATCACATAAGGGTGAAAATACATATAAAATTTCAACAAAAATGCAATAGCAGAGAAGATTTTATAGTTTTGCGTTTGATTTGCATATCTGCAGAATAAAAGAAAATAAATAGCTGTACAAAAGGAAGCATTTATACTACATCTGAACTTGGCCTAAAGGAAACCTGTTGTTGTACAAGCAGTCCAATCTGTAGACAAACTTGTGTTGAGCAGAAAAGCTGAGCTGATTTATATATACATTTGTGGTGGGAAAAATCAATACACCTTGTATATTATTTATATTGTTTTATTTTCGATGCTCAAGGGTCTAGGGGGCGGTCCCATACAAGAAAGTCTGTCCATCACTGATCTGGACTATCCACTAGTCTCCTAAACACAAAGAAAAAGAATTTTAGGAATAAGATACAAACAATGTCTGATTTTGTAGGGCACCATAAGTAAAGAAAAAGGAGAAAAGTCATATAAAATGTAACTATCTATCTATATCATATCTATCTATCTACAGTATAATCTATCTCATATCTACCTATCTATCTAGCTAGCTATTATTTATCTATCCATCTATTCTTTATAATTGATTGACACATATACTGACACAGTATTTCAGGGCTTTTATTGTTACTTTATACTTGGATACAATTGGATGAAGCTATAAAGTGTTCACTAAACTAAACTTTGAATTCCCATTTCTCCCAGAATTATTTGCACTTTCATGCTCAAAATGGAAAATATATTTTTTGCCATTTTGGTTTCTGGCAGTGACAGTATCTTTTGCATTTCAATTACCGTACTTGTTTGCCCAAAAGGAACCAATGGGGTAAAGTCAAAGAAAGTCAAAGATATATGTTTATATATTTTTCATCTTCTATGGGCAAGTGCTGAGTGACACAACTTCCCAATCAAAAGAGAGAACTAGCCTTGGGCTGCAAAACCTGTAAAATATAATTCAAAGAGAAATATGCATTAGGCGATCAGACATAATGTGCTAAACACATCACAGAAATGATGTAGAAATTTCTCTTGTAGAATGTTGTTCATATTGCTGAGAATGATAAGATTCACATCTCGTAAGACTCTTATGTAATCATTCATGTTACTATAATGCACATTTGGCGTATTGTATAGAATAGGTATCTATGAAGTGGGGTGAAAACCTTAAAGGAATTTTCCATTTTATCTTTACTTAATAAATATGATGGGGTCATTTATTCAGCAGCACAAATTTGTTTAGTACTGACGGAGGAGCATGTGACCAAACCTGTCCACCAGTTTACTCCAATTTAAAGTTAACGCATCCTATGTGCAGAGTTTTCCTATTGAAGGAGGTTGATAGACAGGTCTAGTCAAATGCGCCTCCATTAGCAACCATTTTAAAAGCAGGATTGCCAGGTAGTCTTTGAGGAAAGCTGAATTAATAAGTGTAAGACGAAATCCTGTCATGCCTACCCATAAAGAAAATCAAGTTCTCAACACATTTGTTTAAATAATGATACATTGGCTAATTCCTCAAGACCGGCAATTCTTTTGCCTGTCTTGATGAGAGGACGTTTTAGAGCTGACACTCCTGATTCATTATCCAAATCCGAAAAAACTTGGCACTCTAGATGAATAGTTGTCATATGCAAAAGGTTTATTGATGTGCATCCATAAAGGCAAGTTGAACATTTTCGGTCCACATCCGGACCTTCATCAGAACAAATATAAGAGATCTGGTGCAGGGAGAAATGTTAATCCCGTCTCTATAAATTCCAATATTGGTAGGGTAGCCTGAATGCAGCAAGAAGTCCAGTCCTCGTAGGTGCACGTGTAATGCGACCGGAGTCGCTGGGTAAATGGCGCTGATAACTGGCGTGGCCCACGCCAGTTATCAGGCACTTCTTTCCCCTGCCTTATAAACTTGTCATCCACTGAAAAAGCAGCTGAAGTCCATCTTGCCCAGAGGAGACGATCTGCAAATGTAATGTGACACAGCCCATTATTGTCTATGGAGGAAGGGGCAGCTATATTTCACATCAGAGGTTTGTGTCTGTGTACTAAAAATCTGAAGAGCAAGAACCCCCTGTCTGTGCTGTGTAGAGATGAGTGAACCTTTAAAGGTTTGGTTTGGTTTGGTTTGGATTCACCAAACACTTTGTCAAACGTACACGAACCCCATTAGATTTAATGGGAGGTAAAACCAAATGCATAGATAACACCTTAGGAGGTGAGAAAAAGCTTCTCAAACAGTTAAAATTAGGGGCAGACACCATGAAAAATGGCATCAATTGACTCACAGTAGAAATTTGCAAATGGCCCAGCAGCAGTCAGCTATGGGCCGTGCATGAGGTATCAGGGTCTGGCTCAGCATTTACATTTTGGAATTGAAGTTTCAATGAGAATCTGGTGGTTAAGGGAGCGGTGTAAGCCTTCTTAGCTGAGAGACTTGATACCTCATGCAACACCTCAATTTTTGTTTTATACCAGCCACACTCAGATGGCACACATCAGTTTCATACAGTACTATTGGTAGAAAAATGTAAGGAAATTAACACAGGTCGTTGACTGATCAATTGGCCCACACTAGAACCTTTTATAATTGTACAGCAGCAGTCAGCCATGGGCAATGCATGAGGTATCAGGGTCTGGCCAAGCATTTACAGCTTTAAATTGAAGTTTTAATGCTGATCTGGTGGTTAAGGGAGCAGTGTAAGCCTTCTTAGCTGGGAGACCTGATACTCATGCAACAACTCCATTATTTTGTTTTTTCACCCGAGCCACACTTAATAATGTCTGTAAAGCTCTGTGGAATTAATAGCGCTAAATAAATTAATGGCACAAACATCAGTTTCATAGAGTGCTGTTGGTAGAAAAATGTAAGTAAAGTAACACAGGTAGTTGACCGAAAGTGAGTGCAGGGCTGCCTGTCTAGAACAAACAAAACCACAGTCAGGTAGACCAACAAAAATTTTGTCCACAACTACCAGGAAAATTGTTCCGGATGCAAATAAAAACCCACAAATCAGCTGAAATACTGGACTCTCTGAAAACTAGTAGTGTGGCTGTTTTATGATGCACAATAAGGAGGCATTTAAAGAATAATTTGCTGCATGCTTGAGTCGCCAGAAGAAAACCATTACTGCACAAATGCCAAAACATATCTCACCTACAATATGCAAAACAGCACAGATCCATCCAATGAAATAGAAAAACGAAATGCCGCACATCAGTCAAAATTGCCGGTAAATGTCCCAATGGAGAAGTAAGCAGCTACCTTAGCAGTGTCCGGGTGCAACCTCAGAAAATCGTACATAATTCCATAGAAAAAATAGGAAGAAAAGAGAGCACTCACCGACTGCTGTGATCGTCCTTACTTTATTGTGGCTGTGACATACACATATCAAACGGGCGGCAGGGAGACAATGTGGTTCCTAAAGACTACGGCCGTTTCACGCTGGCGGCGCTTCAACGGGTCTTACAATGAACTGAGGTGGGATGACGCTATATACACATCCGGTTCTAAAATGTTACATCCCATTCCCCAGCTGGGGAGCAGTAGTCGGTGAGTGCTCTCTTTTCTTCCTGCTATTTTTTCTACAAAACAGCACAGAGACAAGCCTAAAAACTTCTGGAACAAGGAAATTTTGAATGATGAGCCCAAAATTGAACTTTTTGGCCACAACCATAAATGTTACATGTTGAATGTTCCTTATTATACTATCCAGATTGCAGAGCATTATTAACGTAATATGTAAAATAACTCAGCTTACTACTTACCTCTTCAGCCCCTCGGTGCCTCATTGTCCCCTGTCCAGCCCTTATTATATCTACTTATCCCCACCTTAAGCGCTGAAATCCCTCTGACGAGACTCCGGACAGTTTTGTGCATGCACATGTAAAGTCACAACGCACATGCTCTGAACTGTTCAGCGAGTCATAAGTCCTGGGCCACTGTGATGAGGGATTTCAGTGCTCGCAGCAACAGTAAGGCGATGCGACAAGGATCGGACGAGGTATAATGAGGAGTGGATGGGCTGGAAAGATAAGTAAAGTGAGTATAAGTATTTTTTTCTTTAACCTTTTGATGACCCTTTATGTCTTGCCAACATCCATTTTGCTGAATCCACACAGAAGATAATTTAACAAAAGTTTACATTTTGGGAAAAGTGGATTCTTTTAAAATCAAATTGGACTATAATTCAATTTGTCTCATCCAATAAATTGAATCTGTCGGCAGGTTTTTGCTATGTAATCTGAGGACAACATCAGGTAGGGGTTAAAACACTGAACTCATTGTCACATGTCCTGATATGTGCTGTTTATTTGTAATGAAGAATTAATCACCTTTTAATTAACATTGATGTAACTACCAGGCATGCTGTCAATGATCGAACTCCGCCCACTTCTGTGATAAGCAGCACACTGTCTGTAGACATTGTATATACAGAGCCTTGTGTGGGAGTGGTTAGCTTTCTCAGCTCTGCCTCTATTGCTAAATCTAAAAGCTCTGATTGTGTCAGAACCGCTACACCCAATAATCTAAGTGATATATCGTTGGATTCAGGGTCTCTTTGCCTACATCATGCTGCTTTCAGGTGAGATAACAAAAACCTACTGACAGATTCCCTTTAATAATCACATGTGAGCTATAGCAATTTTAGTGGACATCTGTTGACTTGAATTAGTCAACAAGAGTTTTACAGGAAAGAGAACTAAGAATAAAGAGTGCATAAAAATAAACTTGCGAAAAATACAATAAATGGTTTGTCTAAAGTTATATTTAATCTGGGAAAACCTGGTTAATGCTGCAGAAGCCAAAGTCGCACTCTGTTAGGAATAATTCCACAAATAAAAAGTAGTCAGGTTGGTAAATATTAACTCAGACCAGTCATTTTCAGAAGAAGTGCACAGTTGTTTCTACAGATTACTGCGCAGCCTACCTGGTACACGTTTTTTCAGCTGTGGGTTATTCGCTTAGGCTCCGTTAACCTGGATAGAACAGGAGCGAGCATGCTCCGGATTCCTGTTACAAAAGGAAGCAGAGAGCCCCATTGATTTATGTGGGGTTTAACTGGTTTCCATTTTTTCTTCAGTTTTAGAACAGAAGTAAAAATTTTACATCCATGAATTTTTCCACACTACAAAGTGACTCCAAATATTCCTAAAATAAATAGAACCAAATAGTAGAGTGGAAGGAGAATATGTTGAAGATGTTCGGTAATCTTATATGGAAATGTTAGAAAACACCACCACCACCATCATCAGACTTGAGGCATTATGGAGTTTTATGAAACTGTCAAAAATAAAAAAAGTTTTAGTTGCAACAAATCACAGTACAACTTTTATTTGTATCCTACTCTTGAAAAATGAAAGCTGCACTGTGATTGGTTGCTCTAGACAACAAAGACAAATTTTATTTTTGTTTCATAAATGTGCCCCAAGTGTTTTCTTATCAATATCATTGGAATTATAGTCAGGTCTGGTGTAGAATACATTTTTTTCTCTCTTTTTGCTACTATTGTCATGGATCGAGTGGTTTTGATGACAAGAAAAGTGTAGCCTGGAATGCCGATTTTGCCATAAGAAACACTGGAAGACTGATGGACTTGATGTCTAGACATGGAAAGTCAAGTTTCTTTGAGTTTAATTTAAAAATAAACCCCGTACTACTTGTTATGCCTTTTGTAGGCCAGCAAAACTAATTTTAGAGGATTTTCAGACATCATTTATTTTGACATTCAGTAGATATTTGACGCATTGATTTTTCTGCATTTCTTCTCTGTCTAGACATGTAAATAACTGAGCTATATTTCTTATCCAACAGGTGAAAAGCTGGAACAATTTCTAAGGTCTCTGAACAGCAGCAAGCCGCTTTATTTAGGGCAGACTGGTCTTGGGAATATTGAAGAACTTGGAAAACTTGGACTTGAGCCTGGAGAAAATTTCTGCATGGGAGGCCCAGGAATGATCTTTAGCCGGGAGGTATTGCGAAGGATGGTGCCACACATTGGAGAATGTCTACGTGAAATGTATACAACGCATGAAGATGTGGAAGTAGGCAGATGTGTACGACGGTTTGGAGGAACTCAGTGTGTCTGGTCCTACGAGGTAAATCTGCATAGTGCGGACTTTTAATGTAATGTATACTGAATGCAAGTTATTCTACAAATATACTATATCTGTACACATCTATACATCAGAGATGATTGGATCAATCCACAGCAAATCAGTTCCAATTTGACCACCCAAAAACCGCCACAATGGCTCTCACATCACATGATCTATTACAGATTGGGGACACTGCCATTATAAAAGATCGGGGCTGGCCAAGCAACTCCATTTTATGTTTTATAGTATGGGAAAAGAGGTCAGAGAGCACCGCTAATTCCACATAAGGACATAAAAGGCACACACAAATAGAGGGAGAGAGATATGGTAGGCGGCAGCAGCAGTGCCAGTGTAATTGAAAAATTGACTCCAATTACACACATTTGTCATCTTTCCGCAGGACATAAGTTTGGCCTCTCTCTCTCTCTAACTACTTTTATGCACAAAAAAACAAAATTATCCTAGGAGTGATACAGTTCTCTCCTACATATATAAAAACCTGACTCTGATGAACAAGTGCAGTGACAGATCCTGATCCATAATATCTATGATAGAGTCAGGCTCCTGTGTTCTTTATTATTTGAGTGCATGGAGTTAGTCTTAGATCAAGTGCTTTGTTGAGAGAAGTGTATACTGTCCTTATGCCCAATCAGCTTTATTCACTTCTCTTATATGTCTTGGAAATTGCTGCTTTCTGTAGGTCCAGATACAGTAGAGCCCTTTCTTAAAAAAAATTACTACAAAGCGTTACAAAAGTGCGTAAAAGTATCCTTCTACTTCTATGACATTTTACTTGTAGGGCGCGATCTACACTATCACCAGAATTACTATCTGGTAAAACGAAAGAACAAGGGGTATGCAAAAGACAGCGTTTACCCGAAAATAATTATAAGTATATTATTTTATTTCAACATTATAACAAGCCACAAAAATAAATCAATTAAAAAAAGCCCACTGCTCTCAAAATCAGACCAAACAACCCATAATAGAGTTCTTGGGCTTGTTTGGTCTGTTTTTCGAGAGCCGTGTGATTTTTTAATTGATTTTAATTTTGTGGCTTGTTGTAATGTTTAAATAAAGTAATATATTATTGTTTTCGGGTGAACCTTGTCTTTTGCATATCCCTTTTTCTTTTGTTTTACGTTATTTCAAATAGTACGCAGTAAGCTGATCCCTGAATTATAGGGTGATGCCCGCTATTTCATCCTTTGGTATCAAAACCGTATTCGTTTTAGTGCCAGGCAGCCATTAGCTCTTATCGCTGGTCATCAGATACTTAGGAAAAAGAAAGATTTTGAATATTGTTATAAATCTTTCAGCAAATCTCAATGTTAAGATATGTGCAGTGTTAAGAAAACTCCAAATTACTTGAGCTTTTTTATTAATATTTGTGGCTACAGAAAAATACACAGTTGCTAAAATGGAAAGTATTGGGCAGTGGAATATGAGTTTAATCTTATAGTTTCCATTATGAGTAAAGCTAATCCAGATATGTGCACTGATGTGCTGAGCTGCCAAATTTTTGCTATTGTTCAGGGGAGGGGGAGATGATTTTCTTTGCAAGACATTGACTTATTTAGTATTCAATCGCATATTTTATGTGAAAAATTTCCGATTTTGGAATGTTTTTCATTTGTTGCTGACCAGAAGTTGGACTTGAACGTGTTCATTTCTCAAGGCGTTTTTTTTTACAGTCATGACCTCTTGCTTTAAGGGTCTCATAGTATTTAACAGAGTAAAACATAAATATGACCTTGAAGCTGAATCTTCTGCAGATGTTCAGGAAATTGCTGCCCTAAATAAATCTATTTCGAGGATGTCCCTAGTTTCAAAACATGATCTGTTAAACATGTTCAATATGTGACTGACAGTGATGTTTTTAGTGGAGACATACACAGAAAATCATTCGGAGAATGTAACGCTAGGGAAAGGACAAATCGGTTCTGTACCAGCAGGAGAGATTGCAGAATCGAAGGAGGTTAATTAGTTAAATCAAGTTAATTTACTTGTCATTTTTAAAAAAAAGCAGGTGACACAGCTGAGAGAGTATCAGACATACGCTGTCCTTAGTCATAATGTTGATGATCATTAAGTTCTTGAAATGTGTATTTTTATTGTCTCACAGTAATCGATTTTTCTGCCATGTGATTTTTACTGACATCAGATCCAACGTGATGTGCAATATAAACTAATATGGTCGTGACTAACTTCCATAACTTGCTTAGTGAAAATCGCCACACAGCAACAGATTATTTTTTTAATTGTTACTAAGTCTAAAGACATTTGAATGTAAATTAATATGATGTAGACAAAGTCCAAAGACCTACGCACAGTAGTTGACTTTATTGCCAATACCATCGAAGTGTTATACTCACCTCACTGGAATATGATGTAGACAAAGTCCAAAGACCTACGCACAGTGGTTGACTTTATTGCCAATACCATCGAAGTGTTATACTCACCTCACTGGCACTAAAAGGATAGACAGACACAGTCTTGATTAATGAGATGGAGGCTAAGTATAAAGACATACACGTAATAGCAGAATTTATTACCAGCCATCTAAGTGTCTCACCTCACTGGTACTAAGTCTAAAGACATGCCCAGTACAAATTGACGTAATAGAGATAAAGTCCAAAGATATACATGCATTGGTGTCTTTACTGATAACTTTATCAAAGTGTGTTATTTACCTCACTGGCACCAAAGCTGGTCATACAGATTAGATGATTGTCAGCCAAACGATGTTTTGGCCGATTCTTTGGCCAACAGCCATCTCGGCTGACTGAGCCATGCGCAGGAGAGCTCTCATGCTCAGTAGAGCAGGGACTAGCCCAGCCCCTCTAACGGGCGTCACTAATAATGCTTCATTTCAGGGTGGGGCTGCCTCCTGATGGCATCCCATGTGAGTATCCCAGCATGCACTGGGGATTCTAATACAAAATGTCAAATCAGAAGTAGGAGTTGATGGGGAGTGGTATGGACTTTTCATTTAAGGTATATTAGAAAAGAGATTAGATTATAACGTGAAATGCACAGACATTTATGATTAGGTCAACGTTAGTTTTGGACCACACCTATAAAATAATGTGATGGAGACAAAGTCCAAAGACATGCACTTATTAGTAGACTTTATTGCCAACATTATCTAAGTATTATTTTCACCTCACTGGCAATAAGTCTAAAAACGTGCCCAGTGCAAACCACTGTGAACGAGTCTAAAGGCCCCTTCACATTAAGCGACGCTGCAGCGATACCGACAACGATCCGGATCGCTGCAGCATCGCTGTTTGGTCGCTGGAGAGCTGTCACACAGACCGCTCTCCAGCGACCAACGATGCCGGTAACCAGGGTAAACATCGGGTAACTAAGCGCAGGGCCGCGCTTAGTAAACCGATGTTTACCCTGGTTACCATCCTAAAAGTAAAAAAAACAAACAGTACATACTTACCTAACGCTGTCTGTCCTCCAGCGCTGTGCTCTGCACTCCTCCTGTACTGTCTGTGTGAGCACAGCGGCCGGAAAGCAGAGCGGTGACGTCACCGCTCTGCTTTCCGGCTGACCGACGCTCACAGCCAGTGCAGGAGGAGTGCAGAGCACAGCGCTGGAGGACAGACAGCGTTAGGTAAGTATGTACTGTTTGTTTTTTTTACTTTTAGGATGTTAACCAGGGTAAACATCGGGTTACTAAGCGCGGCCCTGCGCTTAGTTACCCGATGTTTACCCTGGTTACCAGTGAAGACATCGCTGGATCGGTGTCACACACGCCGATCCAGCGATGTCCACGGGAGATCCAGCGACGAAATAAAGTTCTGGACTTTCTTCAGCGACCAACGATCTCCCAGCAGGGGCCTGATCGTTGGTCGCTGTCACACATAACGATTTTATTAACGATATCGTTGCTACGTCACAAAAAGCAACGATATTGTTAACAATATCGTTATGTGTGAAGGTACCTTAAGTCCAAAGACATGCTCAATGTCAACAGCTGTGATTGATATAATGTAAGGCTGCAACACATTAGAGGAGGCGTCTGATGATGTGATGGGTGGACCTGTGAGATCATTAGACAAGCCTTCACTCTAGTTAAAAGATGATTGTGCCATGTACCAATCTTTCATGGAGACACACTAGCGCCTACAACTAGTGCTATTGCTACATATTGACATAAAAGGGCATCACAGGTTTAAAGTCTCTGCAGACTTGTGCTCTATGACGTAACCTTATAGTCCCATGATAACACTGCTGTTGGAGCGAAACAGGTCAGGGGTAGAGATGCGCAAATTTGCTCGGGTTCCCTGTTATTCGGCAAGCTATAGCGCTTGCTGAATAAGATGCAGAGGAAACCTGGCTTCCTGGATCGCGCCGGGTGATCAGCAGATTGGCGTCATAGCTGCATGTGTCGCGGCTGTGTGGCAGTCACGACACATGCATGGAGAGCCCAAGAAACAGACTCTTCATGCATGTATCATGACTGTCACATAGCTGCGACACAAGCAGCTGCGAAGCCGATCAGCTGATCACCCGGCACGATCCAGGAAACCTGGTTCCTTTTGCAGTTTATTCGGCAAGCGCTATAGCTTGCCGAATAAGAGGGAACCAGAGCAAATTTGCTCATCTCTAGTCAGCGGGACTCTGAACTTTTGTTTAATTTTCAGTAAAATCAACATTAATGGTCAGCGGTACTGCAAGCATGCTGCCTGTCTGCTATTCATTATTATCTAAGGCTTCATTCACAAATCCAATTTTCACATACAAGTGCTGTCCATGTTTTTCACAGATAGCATTTGTGCCTGTGAGAGTCTATGGGGCCATTCACATGTCTGTGTTATTTATGGACCAAGATGTGGAGAGATTTTCATTACTTCCGAGTGCAGTCTGATTTTCACAGACTGTCAGAATGGAGAACGTGGACAAACTATATTTTTCTATTCATGTACTAGAAAAACGGATCTTTTTTTCCCCGTTTTCCATTACAGGAAATGTTAAGGCTGCCGTCACACTAGCAGTATTTGGTCAGTATTTTACATCAGTATTTGTAGCCAAAACCAGGAGTGGGTGATAAATGCAGAAGTGGTGCATATGTTTCTATTATACTTTTCATCTAATTGTTCCGCTTCTGGTTTTGGCTACAAATACTGATGTAAAATACTGACCAAATACTGCTAGTGTGATGGCAGCCTAAAACCAATGATGTTCTTCAAAAGTACAACTTGTCCCACAACAAAAAAAAGCCCTCACATAGCCGTATTGACCAAAAAATAAAAAAAAAAAGTTACGGCTCTGGGAAGAAGGAGAGCAAAAAATGAAAACGCAAAAACGAAAAATACCGTTGGTCGTTAAGGAGTTAATTTTGTGTAAAGACAGTATGTACTGTATACAATCAGTAATACCGCATTCATTGGATACTTTAAGCTTTGCTGTGGCGCTTTCCCTTACAGTCAGGCTGGCTGTTCTAATAATGTCTTGTAGCGATATGATTGAAACCTGAAGTTAAAGAAAGCAAATTGGAATAATCTAAATTATACATGCAGCCATTAAAGTATAAATGAGCCATACGGGGCTTGTTACATTATATCGCCTCATAAAGTAATGTAGTGTTTCTAGCATTGGAATGTATGAAACGTATCGAGTCTGCGCTTGGGTTTTCACATACTAGTTCATATATGTAAATGACTTTAGGAAAATTAGCTTGTAAACGATAGTGATAGCGGACTCGATAATTCTCAGTACAGTTTGGCATACAACACTGCCTGAAATGATCGACTACGTACATTAAGGATAATCATTGTAATGCATGTGTATCTTCAACTCTGGATATATTTTCCGACTGGGTTTTAGCAGTGACGATGGCGTCATGATTCCATGATATCTCATTCATTAGACTTTAAAATGCAATTAAGCTCTTCTCTTTTTATGGGGAGTCACCTAGCTAAAATATCAACGTAGAAATGGAGCGTATTCTCCCTGGTGGTTACAGTTCGTTTTTATTTTGTTCATTTACAAGGAAGTACGACAAAATAATCATTAATTTTTTTTTCTCCAACCATTCCACGACAAATTCAATTTCATGTTACATAGGTTGAGAACAAGATTCGATTCCATGAGAGCAGTAACATGGTTTAAAATTGCTTCAAAAATAGCACTGATATAATTATCCTGACTATACCACTATGGAAAATGTTAAAGGGAGTTTGTCACCAGGTTTTTGCTACCTCACCTTTAAGCAACAGAACGTAGGAAAAGAGGCCCTGATTCCAACGATGTATCACTTAGTTTGCTGGGTGCAGCAGTTGTGGCACAATCAAAGTTCTTAGATGTAGTATGTAGCAGAGTTCAGAAAGCTAACCCCGCCCACACCACAGCTCTCTATGTACATTGTATATTGACAGTGAGCTGCTTATTAGAGGATGAGGCGTGGCTGCACCAGGATACTCAAGAGCTGTTGTCTCAGCAGTGATAATCCCTTGCTGATAAAACCTTCACAGTATGGAAACAGCAGCACACAGCCTAATAAATGACACATCACTGAAATCGATATCTCCGCTCCTAATTCATGCTGCCCTCAGATTAAATAGCCAGAACCTGTTGTCAAACTCTCTTTAAATTGGATCTGAACCCCACTATTTCCCCCTGAAATACTGTAATATGTGGGGACAGGTGAAGATACAAAAATTAAACTAACATTATTATCTATGAACCAACATTCAGTCTCCCACAACAAACCTGCAAATGGCCAGTGATCTATAGGCTACAAAATCACTTAAGAGTCCGCCGCATTCATTTTCTGAGCTTAAGAGTCCACCACTGCATTACCATGCGCAGATCGTTTGTCGACGAGCGGAAATGAGTTCAGGGTTACTTAAGTACAAGACATGGGAAAGAGAGATTCTCTGGTCACTTTGTCATTATTAAACTAAAATCCTACATATACTGAACATCTTTCAACTGTAACCACATTTTCTATAAAAGTTGCACATTACATAATGAAAAAACATGATTATAATAAGTAGGGATATGTCTGGTACCTTCATAGAAGTCTCTGGGTAGCTCCTATAATGAAATCTTTATTGAAAAACGTCAGCAGAGTCTAGCTTTTGCCTCAACCATAGTTCTGGATGATAGAGACTGCAAACGAGGAAGCTTTTGTTTTGGCAAATAAATGGGGGTCTCAATTGTGTGGAGTCGCATGTGTAATCACTATATGTCATGATAAGACATAAATCAATTGAACGCTTTAGCTCCAATTTCCAACTCTACATCATATTTTTATCAGAACGGTCCAATAAGCTGTTCCTGGACGTCTAGGATGTGTACATGTAAAAACTTTTCAACCTACTGTAAAACCGACATGAAGGTCCAATATGGTCACCAGAGGATTTCTTACCCTGGGTAAACTAAAAAGTAATTCTGACGTGCAAGACAGCGAAAAAAGACACTGTAGACAGATAGATAGATAGATAGATAGATGCTGCCTGTGCAGCATCAATAGTAAAAGATAGAATGTTAAAAATAATACAAAAATAAAAAAATATGATTATTCTCACCTTCCGACGGCCCCCGATCTCCTCAGCGGCGCTCCCGGTACGTTCCGTTCCTAGAGATGCTCTGCGCGAAGGACCTTTGTGACGTCACAGTCGCGTGACTGCAACATCATCCCAGGTGATTCGCGCAATGCATCCCTGGGAACGGAAGCCGCTGAAAGGCGGGAGGACTCCGGGGGCCATCAGAAGGTAAGTATATTCCTTTATTTATGTTAATTCTTTTTTTTACATGAATATGGATCCCAGGGCCTGAAGAAGAGTCTCTTCTCCTCCAAACCCTGGGTACCATCCGCACATGAAGTGCTCACTTTACGCATGGTGGGCATACCCAAATGCATAAAGTGAGCGTCTTAATGCAATCCTATGGCTGCAGAATCGCCGTAATTCTGCAGAAATAATGAACATGCTGCGGATTTAACCGCTATGCGATTCCGTAGCAGGAAAATCCGCGGCATGGGCACAGCAACTGTGGAATCCCATAGGATTGCATGGGAATGCGTTTTTTAAGCATTTTTAAGCATTTCCACTGTGGCAAAAAATGCAGCGGAAACGCATAAAAGAATCAACGTGGACACACAGCCTTAGTTCTCATGGTGCTAAAGCCTTGCTCTTGCTCTATTAGGGTATGTGCACATGTTGCAGATTCCATTGTGGATTTTTCCTCACGGATTCTGCAAAATCCTGAGGTAAAATGACCTGCGTTTTACCTGCGACTTCCCTACGAGTTTGCTGCTGATTTTGTGAAGATTGTGTGTGGATTTCACCTGCTTACACCTGCGGATTCCTATAACGGAATAGGTATAAAACGCCGTGGAATCCGCACAAAGAATTGACATGCTGTGGAAAATAAACCGCTTTGTTTCCACGCTGAATTTTCCGCAGCATGTGCACAGCGGATTTGGTTTTCCATAGGTTTACATGGTACTGTACACCGCATGGAAAACTGCTGCTGATCCACAGCCAAATCCGCAAAGTGTGCACAGACCTAATTAGTGTTAAGGTACCGTCACACTTAGCGACGCTGCAGCGATACCGACAACGATCCGGATCGCTGTTTGGTCGCTGGAGAGCTGTCACACAGACCGCTCTTCAGTGACCAACGATGCCGGTAACCAGGGTAAACATTGGGTAACTAAGCGCAGGGCCGCGCTTAGTAACCCGATGTTTACCCTGGTTACCATCCTAAAAGTAAAAAAAAACAAACACCACATACTTACCTACAGCCGTCTGTCCTCCAGCGCTGTGCTCTGCACTCCTCCTGTACTGTCTGTGTGAGCACAGCGGCCGGAAAGCAGAGCGGTGACGTCACCGCTCTGCTTTCCGGCTGACCGACGCTCACAGCCAGTACAGGAGGAGTGCAGAGCACAGCGCTGGAGGACAGACAGCGTTAGGTAAGTATGTGGTGTTTGTTTTTTTTACTTTTAGGATGGTAACCAGGGTAAACATCGGGTTACTAAGCGTGGCCCTGCGCTTAGTTACCCGATGTTTACCCTGGTTACCAGTGAAGACATCGCTGAATCGGTGTCACACACGCCGATTCAGCGATGTCTGCGGGGAGTCCAGCGACCAAATAAAGTTCTGGACTTTCTTCCCCGACCAGCGACAGCACAGCAGGGGCCTGATCGCTGCTGCCTGTCACACTGGACGATATCGCTAGCGAGGACGCTGCAACGTCACGGATCGCTAGCGATATCGTCTAGTGTGACGGTACCTTTAGTTAGCTTTATATGAATGCTTAGATTTTGGAGATATGATAATTGCATAGGGAGAAGTGCTAAAGCTCAGTTTTTTCTGTGTCTCAAAAATCTCAATGCATCCATTGTGTTTTGTACGTTAATTGGTCCTGAATAAATTACCTACGACAATGGCAGTGCATTGACTTTGTAGGACACTGTTTACTTTCACACTTTGGTCAGCCCTTGAGTTGGTCAGATATTGCTCAATTTCACACCTTGTTCAGACAATATTTACTTTGCACGCATCACTAAAGGTACCGTCACACTAAGCGATGCTGCAGCGATACCGACAACGATCCGGATCGCTGCAGCGTCGCTGTTTGGTCGCTGGAGAGCTGTCACACAGACAGCTCTCCAGCGACCAACGATCCCGAGGTCCCCGGTAACCAGGGTAAACATCGGGTAACTAAGCGCAGGGCCGCGCTTAGTAACCCGATGTTTACCCTGGTTACCATCCTAAAAGTAAAAAAACAAACGCTACATACTTACCTACCGCTGTCTGTCCTCGGCGCTCTGCTTCTCTGGTCTGGCTGTGAGCGCCGGGCAGCCGGAAAGCAGAGCGGTGACGTCACCGCTCTGCTTTCCGGCCGCTGTGCTCACAGCCAGACCAGAGAAGCAGAGCGCCAAGGACAGACAGCGGTAGGTAAGTATGTAGCGTTTGTTTTTTTACTTTTAGGATGGTAACCAGGGTAAACATCGGGTTACTAAGCGCGGCCCTGCGCTTAGTTACCCGATGTTTACCCTGGTTACCAGCGAAGACATCGCTGAATCGGTGTCACACACGCCGATTCAGCGATGTCTGCGGGGAGTCCAGCGACGAAATAAAGTTCTGGACTTTCTTCCCCGACCAGCGACAGCACAGCAGGATTCTGATCGCTGCTGCCTGTCACACTGGACGATATCGCTAGCGAGGACGCTGCAATGTCACGGATCGCTAGCGATATCGTCTAGTGTGACGGTACCTTAACTCAATTAACCTGTACTGATCCTAACTGTCATTCTCAGGTGAGGAGACCAAGGCATTATGGTTTAAACTTGGAAAAATCACAAAAATAAATGAGTTTCACACACTACTGTACCTGCTTTTTTCACTAAAAACACAGCAAAACCTGTTACCTGTGTTTTGCTGTGGTTTTGTACTTACACATATCTTTTATAGGTGAAAAAACACCGCAAAACCTCCGAAAAACACTAAAAAAAGTGCCATGCAGCAATTTTCCAATTCAGTCAGGAAAAAAAAAATTAATATGTGTGCATGAGGTTTCTGAAACATCATAGCTTTAGCTGGTACTGTAAAACGCAGCATTTAATTTGCATAAAAGCACAGCAAGGTGTCTAATACACAACGTGCAGTGTTCCATACTCATGTAAGAAGAGTTTTTATAGACGTTAGAGATATATGTGTTAGGCCGGTTTCACACGTCCAGATAATTCCGGTACCGGAGTTATCTGTGTCCGTGTGTCCGTGTGCTCACGTAGCACATCAGTGTGGCACACGTGCGGCAGCCATGTGCCGCCCGTGTGCCGACTGAGGACCACACAGGCCGTGCAGGAGACAGCACTACAGTTAAGCGCTGTCCCCTGCTTTTGGTGCTGAAGCCGGCATTCATTCCTTCTCCACAGCAGCGTTCGCTGGAGAGAAGGAATGAAAAATCAAGGTTTTTTTTTTGTTTGTGTTAAAAATAAAGTTTGGGGTCACCTCCCACCTCCCATCCCCTGTGTGCCTGCCCGCTTGCCGAGAAATACTCACCCAGCTCCTGTGATGTATGCTCTCAGCGCCGGCAGCCTGTCCTGTGTGAGCGGTCACGTGGTACCGCTCATTACAGTGCTGAATATATGCATATTCATCACTGTAATGATGAATTGCTATTTCAAAATGGTAGAGAAAGTGAGACTGTGACAAAATTTTGTTAATAATTGAACTGTTAAAGTACTTGCACTATTGACATCGATATAAAAAGTTTTAAATGGATTGTCTGGCCTTAGGCTACAAGCCAGCAATCTCTGTGTGGCTGTAGACTAGTGAATCCTCACAGAGCAGGCACTGCGCTCTGTGAGGATTCTCTGGAGAGGACGTCAGGAAGTATGCAATTCACATACATGCGGTCACATGCCAACTAGATGTGCATGGCCTCAAGTGTATTGAGTAATGCCAGACAAGTCTAGTTTGAATGTGTTCAGAAGTATGTACTTGCAGTCGTATGACCGATGCTCCTGGCTCCAGAACTGTAAAATCCTCACAGAATGCAGTGCATGTGAGAATTCACAAGTCTGCAGTCACGTAAGAGCGACTGCAGACTTGTAGCCTAAAGCCGGAAAACCCCTTTAATCTAACAAATATCTTGATGCATGCAGCTGTATGTCACACAGTTGCATACTACAACTGTAGGCATCTATTGCAAAAAATGCCCAACACGTGCTATACATTGGTTTGCACTCTGTTATTGAAAAAGTGTTAACCACCAGGCTTTTCAGTACTGTAAAAAATAGTGATACATAGTTCTAGTCTTAACTAACTGTTTTTTATATATAGATACTAAGACGATGGGCAGAATCAGACATGATGGCTTCTCAACTAGTGAATAACTTAACATTTTCCACTGACATACAGGTATTAAAATTTGGTACAAAGCGTCTGGAGCTGTGCCCTTGTTAGGTCCTTGGAATATAATATTAAAGGGAACCTGTCACCCCGTTTTTTGAGATTGAGCTATAAATACTGTTAAATAGGGCCTGCGCTGTGTGTTCCTATAGTGTATGTAGTGTACCCCGATTCCCCACCTATGCTGAGATATAACTTACCAAAGTCGCCGTTTTCGCCTGTCAATCAGGCTGGTCAGGTCGGGAGGGCGTGGTGACATCGCTGGTTCTTCCTCAGCTTTACGTTGGTGGCGTAGTGGCGTAGTGGTGAACAAGCAGCGCGCGATCTGCGCTGTAATCCCTTGCATCGGTGGGGGCGGCCATCTTCCTGGGGCCGCGCGTGCGCAGATCGAGTGCTCTGCTGCACGGGGCTTCAGGAAAATGGCCGCGGGATGCCGCGCGTGCGCATTAGAGATCGCGGCGGCCATTTTCCCAAAGCCGAGATGCAAATTCGGCTTTGGGAAAATGGCCGCCGCGATCTCTAATGCGCACGCGCGGCATCCCGCGGCCATTTTCCTGAAGCCCCGTGCAGCAGAGCACTCGATCTGCGCACGCGCGGCCCCAGGAAGATGGCCGCCCCCACCGATGCAAGAGATTACAGCGCAGATCGCGCGCTGTGTCTTCACCACTACGCCACCAACGTAAAGCTGAGGAAGAACCAGCGATGTCACCACGCCCTCCCGACCTGACCAGCCTGATTGACAGGCGAAAACGGCGACTTTGGTAAGTTATATCTCAGCATAGGTGGGGAATCAGGGTACACTACATACACTATAGGAACACACAGCGCAGGCCCTATTTAACAGTATTTATAGCTCAATCTCAAAAAACGGGGTGACAGGTTCCCTTTAAGAGTATTCACATAGGGTCAAACAAGGGAAAGCGTGCCATTGTAGAAAAGAATGTGGACAATCTTTTTACCTTCCTAACAAGATGGTAAATGGAAAACAGACCTTATCAAAATGTCCCAGATCATCACAGCAGGTCTGCCTTCATGTTACCCTGTCCTATCCCTAAACCCCACCATGCTCCAGCATCCGTGCATTCATCCCATTCTTCAAATGTCTACAACGCTATAAAGAATTTCTAGTTCTTACCGGATCTGAAAGCACAAAGTGCACAAAAGCTCAAGGTCACTGAATACAAAATGTAATACAGTAAAGTGTATCAGTAAAGTATCCACTGCATCCACACGAGACAATCACTCATTGTGGGAATTTACCACAAGTAAATGAAAACATCACATGGAGCCTAATGCTGCTGTGCGGGAATATTCTTTACTCGCAAGGTCAGATTACTAATTCATAATAACTCATAAACTGATTCACTCGCAATAAATAAATAAATCTTGGTCTTATGAGTGCATTTGGTCATCTACAGACGTTATTTTTACTGCTACTGAAATTTACAGTCAGTATTTGACGGCTTGTCCTTTCCAACCATTGATTTTTAAAATATTGACAGAGTGAGCTATGGATGTATATTGATCATAAAAATTGATCATTTTTTATTTGATTTTTGTTTCTGACTCTCTAGTGCTGGCATCTGCATTAGACGTTTTTATATAGATTAACTTTATAGGGTTAAAGGGAATCTGTCACCAGGTTTTAACAATATACAGTAGAGTACTGCCACTACCTTTACCGCCTGTTTTATAGTATTCTAGGAAGATATATACCCTCCTGTGCACAGGCCCCAAAATATCTTTCATAATATAACCATACAACACAGTCCGGTCTGAAGGGCGTCTCTGGTCTTGATCCAGCGCCACCTCTCTGGTCGCAAATGCTGTCCTCCTTCATGTGGATGACATCAACAGTGTCTCTTGCACAGGTGTACTTCTCTCTGCTGTAATGTGCATGCTCAAGCATTCTCCAGCTTTACTGCCTGGTTACTGGCGCTCTTTGGCCTCTCCCGGTGCATGCGCATTGCAGTATTTTGCTCTGCAAAATGCATTTGCACAGGAGCGCAAATGGGGACGCTGTGTGGATGACGTAGGATGCGTCATTCACATGAAGCAGGAAAGAGGCCAAAGGCTCTCATCAGACCAGACCGTGCTGTATGGGGGTTTTGTAAAATACACTGCTCGAAAAATAATATTCCACATCCTAGATATCACTGAATGAAATATTTCAGTTGTAAATCTTTATTCATTACATAGTGGAATGTGTTGAGAACAATAAAACCTAAAAATGATCAATGTAAATCACAAATAATATCCCACGGAGGTCTAGAGTTGGAATGATGCTTAAAGGGAACCTGTCACCCCCAAAATCGAATGTAAGCTAAGCCCTCCAGCATCAGGGGCTTATCTACAGCATTCTGTAATGCTGTAGATAAGCCCTGATGTATCCTAAAAGATGAGAAAAAGAAGTTAGATAATACTCATCTGGGCAGGCGGTCTGATCCGATGGGTGTCGCGGTCAGGGGCCTCCCATCTTCTTACGATGACGTACTCTTCTTGTCTTCACACTGCGGCTCCGGTGCAGGCGTACTTATCATTGGAGGTATCAGTATAGGGTCCACTTGGGGCCTGTCCTTGTTAGGACAAGAGCAATACTGGGGCACGACAGGGAGTCTAGGAAATCATTACATACCGCTTTTGTCTCTCTCCCCATATGTAGTCCCCTTTTTGTGTGTGTGGATCCATTTCTCGGCGAGGTACTTCCGGAAGGAGGCCGAGATCTTTTGTCCGTCAACAGTGGGGAGACCAAACCATTTTTTAATGAGCACTGGTTTGTACGAGCACTTTATTTGGTGTTTGTGATATTTGTCATTTTAATAATTGATTAAAGGTTATGTTTTAATATTCGGGGACCCCTCCAAGCTATATTTGTTAGTTAAAACCTGAGGGTACTTTGAATGATGTGAGAACCTCACACCATGATATCACACTCCAATTTATCAAGACTGGTGACTTTCACAATCATATTCCAGTCAGTGACTGAAGCAATTATTATTATTTATTATTATAGCAATATTTGTTCCATGGCGTTTTACATGTAAAAAGGGATATACATAACAAAAACAAGTACAATAATCTTGAACAAACTGAGTAACTGAATGGTATAGAAGGAGAGAGGACTCACAATCTACAAGAGATGGGTGAGGATACAGTAGGTTAGGATAGAGCTGGTTGTGCAGTGGTTTGGTGGAGCGAGGGTTGCTGCAGGTTGCACTCTTGTCAGAAGAGGTGGGTCTCCAGGTTCGTTTTGGAGGTTTCCACAGCAGATGAGAGTCTAATATGTTACGGTAGAGTTCTAGAGTAGGGGGGATGCACGAGAAAAGTCTTGTGTGCGATAGTGAGAAGAGGAAATAAGTGGGGAGTAGAGGAGATCATCTTGTGAGGATCTGAGGTTGCGTGCAGGTAAGTACCGGGAGACGAGGTCACAGATGTATGAAGGAAACAGGTTGTGAATGGCTTTGAATGCCATGGTTAGGGTAATGAACTTAGTTCTCTGGGCAATGAGGAGCCAGTGAAGGGATTGATAGAGAGAAGAGGATGGGGAATAGTGGGGGGGACAGGTGTATTACTTGGGCACCATAGTTTAGGATAGATTGGAGGGGTGCAAGAATGGTAGATGGGAGGCCACAGAGCAGGAGGTTGCAGTAGTTGAGGCGGGAGATGAGTGTTTTTGCAAAATCTTGGTTGAGGAATGTGCAGATTCGGGAACTATTTATGAGTTTGAGTCTGCAGGAAATGGAAAGGGCTTGGATATGTGATTTGAATGAGAGATTAGAGTCAAGAGTTATCCTGAGGCAACAAGCTTGCAGGACTGGGTATAGTGGGCAGCCATTTACTTTGATGTAAGATTTGTTGTGAGTAAAACTCGGCACTCAGTGAAGATATGTGATATCATGGGTTTTAATACAATCCAAAACAGTACAATGAATGGCTATGACGTTTTGGTCCAGCATGGATCTTCATCAGAAAAGTGGACTGTGTCTGTACTAAGGATTAGAGCTATGTAGCACTGAAGTATAGTGACTAGTGTTGAGCGAATAAACTCATTACTCGAGATTTCCCAAGCACGCTCGGGTGTCATCCGAGTATTTTTTAGTGCTCGGAGTTTTAGTTTTTAGCGCCGCAGCTGAATGATTTACATCTGTTAGCCAGCATAAGTACATGTGGGGGTTGCCTGGTTGCTAGGGAATCCCCACATGTACTTATGCTGGCTAACAGAAGTAAATCATTCAGCTGCGGCGCTAAAAACTAAAACTCCGAGCACTAAAATATACTCGGAGGACACCAGAGCGTGCTCGGGAAATCTCGAGTAACAAGTATATTCGCTCATCACTAATAGTGACCATGTCACTGTCTGGACTTTCAAAGCTCCCTTTTAATCTTCTAGCTAAAATTTAGCCCACTGTCTTGGAGAGACTTTGCCAATTTTCTCAATTTACATCTACTTGCTTTGGATGGTTAGATAAAGCTTGTGTTGTCAATTTTCATATTATGACAGTTCTTTGATTGGATGGAGGTTTGTGTTCACATTCACACTTTTATGTTAGTTAGTCAGGACAAAATAACTAAACAAATCTAGCACAGGCGCTCAGTGCTCCTTTGGCATGGCCGAGGAGTTCCGTGCACTTTTCCATCTATCATTTTCCAGCTAATATAAAGGCAGAGCTGTCAATCGAGGTAGAGGGAGGTGCAAAGATAGAAAACAAGTAGGTCAGATGGTGCTCTTAAATGTTTGGCTATGGCAAAGATGCAGAGAGAACCTGTCCTTGGTTTGAACAGTCATTTTGTGTTGACAGACTGCCTTCAATTAAACATGTTGCTTCAACTCATGACAAACCTTCCCTTAAAATATGTACAAGAAGGTGGCTATGTCTTTATGAGTAGTACTGTGTGACACATTTTCGTGCCTAGAGGTATGTAAATACGTGCAATACAGAGATATACTGGTCCCACCATAGGTTAATGTTTCATACATAACCATAATACTCTGGAATTAACAAGATGCCCATGTTCTGGAGAAATAATACAATTCTGCACCAAATACACAGGAATTACAAATGTCGAACAGGACATGTGTTTACCCCATACAATGTAACAACAGTATTATTGATGCATATGTTACTATGACTGCATTCTCTTGGATAGAATATTCTGCAGTGAGCTCCTTTCCTGTAATTCATACATTGTAATAATTTTACAACTTCCCAAGACAGTAATAGATTATGGCTTTACTTGAATTTCTATAACCCTGAATATTTATCTTACTAATTGCAACATACATAAGGCTGGAAACCTGATTGCTCACCAGAGTAAATCCTATTACATAGTTTACTGGGTCACTTTGGTTCATTATTTGCTGGGTTTGGAAAGCAAAAAAAGTTATTACAGTACCTATAGGAATTATCCGATAGTGTAAATGGAGGCAAAATGGAATATGTAGCTATACTTTCCTGCAGAATGAGATATTCCACCACTGTCCTGCTTGATTTTTGCTTAGTTTTTGAACAGGGAAGCGCAGGATGAACAATTCTGTTTGCATCTACCAGGTAAGGGAGTTGTGGACCTTTTCATGAAATTAGCATAGTCACATACTCACCTGCCCCATCTATCGGGTGCTGCCACTTTTCTCAGCTGTAATGCTGGTGGCCGAGGCACCAGAATGAATGACGTTGTCCATTCCAAATAGGTGGTCTGACTGAGCAGTCAGTTACCTGAGCAAGAGACGGGTTTCACCCTCAGTTGCTTCTTCAGGTGCTTCTCCTATGTTCAGTAGTCAAAAAACTTGGCACTCATAGAGAAATTGAAGTGGAAAAAAAGAAGGTTCCGTTTATTGTGTATCCAACAAATGTTAAACGTTTTCGGCCCACAAGAGGACCTTCATCAGAACTAGCTTGTTCTGGAGATTAGATGCAGAGTTTTAATATTCCATATATAGGAATCTTGTGGTATATAAATATTCCCGGTAAGGATTAAGTTGCCTGGATGCCGGAATGGAACCTGAATGGGGTTTCGTGTAAGTCAGTGCAGGTGAGGAACGCGACCGCCGTCGCTAGGGAGAGGCACTGTCGACGGCAGTCACATTCCTCACCTGCACTGACTTACTCGAAACCCCATTCGGGTTCCATTCCGGCATCCAGGCAACTTAATCCTCACTAGGAATGATTATATACCACAAGATTCCTATATATGGAATATTAAAACTCTGCATCTAATCTACGGAACAAGCTAGTTCTAATGGAGATCCTCTTGTGGGCCGAAAATGTTATACATTTGTTGGATGCACAATAAATGGAACCTTCTTTTTTTTCACTTCAATTGCTCTGAGTGCCAAGTTTTTTTACTACTATATGACGGGCTAGATACCCTACTGGGGCACCTGTAACTATTGTATGAGTGCCGTGTCATTTATCTGATACTTCTATGTTCAGTCACTTGTGCCAACCTTGATATACCTTTTGGATGCTCTCTATAAATTGATATTTTATATTCTAACACATCTGACATTTCTCCCAATTAACCCATGGATGGCCTTACTGCGTTGTGCAAATTAGCCTTCTGGACAATGGCCCAGCTTCTCCTGCCCTGACTTTGTAATTCCATCTGATTTTAGCCTTTTCCATGTCTCCAATTTGTTAGTTTTTGGCAGAAGACTCTTCTCATTCAGCAGCAAATTCCGCAGACGAAACCTAGAGACCCCTACAGCACAGTCCAGATCACTGTGTAGGGGTTAAAGGGTTAAAACCTGGGAGCCCTTAAACTCTGCTAGCATTAAATCTGACAGTGGAAACCCGTGTTGAGTTAATGGATTGTGACAAATATTGAACGCGGCAAAAAAAATGAATGCATCCGTATTGTAAGTAAAATGAAATTATCGTAAACCAGCAATGCTGCAATCTATGCTGCAATCTATATAGCTTTTAAGGCTCAGTTTTCTATTTTTTCACATTATATTATAGAAGTTTAATAGTGTGAAATAAAATTGACTAATTCTACGATATACGCCCATATCTGTCTTGAAAATTACCTTGTTAAATAACTGCTTTCTTATCCTGACACCCCCAGCCACAAAATTTATACCTTTCGCAAACTGAGCCGCGGAGAGTTACATGAATTGGATGCTATAATCTAATTTTTGCTGCTTGAGATAGCAAATGTATTCGTTGTAGACGATAAATACGACTAGTCCGGGGTCATGTTGAGAGTCTAATAAAAGGTTGTGTATCGTCAAATGTTCAGCAATTACGTTGATTTAAAACCTGACTTCAGCACTATGGAGATAAGATCTGTGTGTTCTGTCTGTGCCGGTCCTACGCTGATTTGTTCAATATAATATGTCGCAGTGTCTAGTAGATCTGCCATGGCCTGGTGAATTGTGACAATAAATTTAAAACATCCCGAGGAAATAGTAAAATTTTGTTTGTGTCCATCTGTTAAGAATTCCAGGGCACTTGGCGTTAGATTTTAGTGCTTTAAGGAGGGCATGGTACTGTAGCACTTGGAAGCAGCATTGTAGCTGGCCGTATAATCTTCCATTTAACATTCCTGCATAGAATAAAAGTTTAATGGGGTTCTGCAAGAATAGAAAAAATATAAATATAGACAAAAACAAAATGTCATTAAAAATTCCTAGATTTCTTTAATTAGCAAATCATTCTTATTTCGTATATGATCAAGTAATCATTAAAGGTCATTTGATGATGACAAGATACCTGTTCCAAAATGTTAAAGCACCACTCCAGCTTTATTTTTAATTTTACCGCTGGAGTGGTGCTTCAGATCTAAGTCCCCTTTCCCCTGTCTTATACATACTTTCCATCATCTTTGTCTGTTATCACCGCCGCTCCCAACGGTCTCCGGCAGTTTGTGACCTGCTCGAAATTCCAGTGTTTCGTGGAGGGAGCCAGTCACAACTCAATACAAGTCTATGAGAACCTGCATTGAGAGCTTGTGGTGTAGCTCCTGACTTCTGGCCGGTCAGACGTTGTGGTCACAAGATGGTACCACAAGGTGAAGGTGAAGACGCCGGAGGGCGAGTATAAGGTGGGGAGGCAAGGAGCTTGCACCACTCCAGCACTGAAAAAACCCTGCTGTAGTGGTGCTTATGAGAAGTTTTTGTGAGCACGTATAGTAGGAAGTTCTGCTGATGTGACCTTGAGGTAACCTTTACCACATACTGTCAAGCTGCAGTGCCGGCAAATTTTTTTTATTGTGGATATATTGTTGCAATTAGTATTTTGTCATGTCCCCCTTACATTTTATCACCATCTGCAGTTGAAAGCCAGTTTTGCAATTAGGCTGGAGTCGCACTTGCCATATGAAAAATCGGTATGATTCTCTCTGCCGAGAATCACATTAAAGGGACACTGTCACCTGAATTTGGAGGGAACAATCTTTAGCCATGGAGGCGGGGTTTTTGGGTGTTTGATTCACCCTTTCCTTACCCGCTTGCTGCATGCTGGCTGCAATATTGGATTGAAGTTCATTCTCTGTCCTCCATAGTACACGCCTGCACTGTGCAAGATTGCCTTGCGCAGGCGTGTACTACGGAGGACAGAGAATGAACTTCAATCCAATATTGCAGCCAGCATGCAGCCAACGGGTAAGGAAAGGGTGAATCAAACACCCAAAAACCCCACCTCCATGGCTAAAGATTGTTCCCTACAAATTCAGGTGACAGTGTCCCTTTAATGTTCTCCGTATATGGTGATCTGTGTGTAATCCGTTTGCTATGCGATGATGTGATTTCCTCGCATCTATGTATCCGTATGACTTCCGTATGACACGCGTATGGCTTTACGTTTCTCACTGCTTTTCCTCATTGAATTTAATGGCTCAGTGGGCTGAAATGAGAAAAATGTGTCATAGTCCATGTGGTGTCCGTTTTTTAATCGCACCCATAGACTTGTATTGGCAAGTCTCGGCCGATATACAGTACAAATCGCAGCATCCTGCGATTTCACTCGCACGTATAATACGGCCGAGAAATAAACGGATGATGTGAGCCGCTCCATAGATTAACAATGCCCCGAGCGCTATGCGATTTTTTTTTCTTGCATAGCACTCGTCCGTATTCCTCTCTAGTGTGACTCCGGCCTTAGACAGTTTTTGATGATCTCCCTCATTGTGTGCACTTTTAAGAAGTGAAATCATGACAGAGACAGAGATTTTACAAGTAAAGTTTTTTTGCCCCTCAATTGTAAAGATTTTTTTTGCTGTTTTTTTCTCTTCTAGTATTTGCGTGTATAATTATATGTATTTACTAAAGTTTGGATTTATTGACACTATAGATTTTTTGGTATTTTCTTTATAGAGTTTTTTTTATATTTTTTTTTCATTCTTTTGAGTACTCCTAAAGGGTTTTTCTAAAATTGGTTATTTTTGGTATGGATCTGGTTGTCCAGTATTGGTTATCGTATTATGTGGATTATAAAATGCACCAGATTATGCGACGCACTCCAAATTTTGAGGAGAAAAATAGGAAGAAAAACAAAAAAACTTTTTGTAATAAAATGGTGGTGCTTCTTATAATCTATGCGTCTTATTGCTTACCGGGGCTGTTGGCTGCGGTGAAGCGGGATCCCAGGGTCGCCGCTGGAGGCAGGAGTGGAGCATTGATGCAGGCCGCAGGCTGGGATGAGGGGGTGGACTCCGGGAAAATGGCTGCACAGGTGGAGATCTCGGCACCAAGATCTCGGGAGATGAGATCTTTGCATTGAGGTCTCATCTCCCGAGATCTCCATCTGTGCATGCGCTGCCCCCGGCCTGCAGCCATTTTCCCGGAGTCCAGTCCACTGCATAAGAAACCATGTCACTGCGGGTGCTTTGGACTTTCACAAGATGTCCGGAAAGCCCCCGCAGCACCAGACTCCCGCAGCGGTGCGCCGCGCCGCACCGCAAATCAGAACACCCCCTCATCCCAGCCTGCGGCCGGTAAGGTATATCCGCATTATAAGACGCACCCCCAATTCCCCCCCAAATTTGGGGGAATAAAGTGAGTCTTATAATCCGAAAAAATATGTGACTTACAGCAGCATGACATCCTACTGTAGATATTCACGGACACCTGTCCTACTTCTGTATCTTTTTTTTTCCATTTCTGGATAACCCATTTATTATCCGTTTGCTGTGTGCATCACATATTTAGAGTCATTGCGTTGGTGCTGAGGCCATGCAGAGTCATAGCCCTTTCTTTCTTCACATCCCAGAATTTCTCCTGCCATTGTCCAACAGCATGTCTTCCCTAAACTAAAAGACTTTTGGGGATGGGACATCATTTCCAAATAAAGTCATTTTGAGTTTGAATATTTAGCACATTAGCAAAAAAGATTAAATAGTTTAACAATCCAGTAGCCATTTAACTGGGATTCCCGTAACTAAAAATTAGAGACATTATTTCTTGGCTTCTTACGGCAAAATTGCTAATTTGAAGTAACACAGTTAGATGATACCCAGTCTAGAAACACAGTCGGTATAATTTTCAATCTGATGGCGAATATTAGCAGTGCCCTGGTCTCAGTGAAGTCATCAAGACATACTTGAGAACCTCAAGAGATCAACCAGCTGAGTGATATCCATCATTGTGCTTTTTTTTAACTGATTGAACCGGAGGCCACTGACTAATTGTCCAACCAGTCCACCCTACTACTGATAGAAACAGCAAAATAATTAACTTAAAAAATCTGTCTCCCCTCTGTAATTGTCCTCATCTGCTCTACAGCAGAATTCACCTTTGGAATTTTTTCCTTTAGTGTCAGTGGAATATTCACCAAGATTTGTAAGTAATATTAAAGCTTTGTGGAAACGTCACAGAATTCTAGTGATCTATAAATTAATCGGGGTCTTGCAAGATCAGGACCCTATTGGGTCGTAAGTATATAATATTCTTATATAGTATGATGACTTAGTTATTAGCTATGGTTAGAATTATCGTCAGTCCTCTCTGTGCACATACTGTAGAAGAAGCTCATTTCTTATAATGTGAGACACCCTTATCTGGCAAAGTCATCACCATTAGTGGAAAAATATGCTGAAGCAGGGAACAAAGAATGGATGACTAATAGGAAAATGCTAAGTAAACTGCAGTTCTGTATGAAATGAGCATCATTTCAATGCAATTTAAAAAATATTAATATAATGCTAGGAACAAAATAGATATAAAGGGATTAATGGGATATATCAGTGCATGACACAGAAGCATCCGGTGTGTAAAAGTCTTCTGTTCTTCAACTTTCTGTCAAAAACTTTGTAAGTTAGCTTCCACAGCCCTGTAACAGTATGCAAGCCATAGATTACTATGATCAATGCAGTTTGTTGGTTGGAGTGGTATAAATGCTTCCAAAACTGTGAGGAGCCCCCTGACTGTTGGTGTGGAAGTCGTGATAATGTGAGGAATCCCTGATTCAGTAGTATCATTAATTTTCTATTAATGATTACGTTATGCAGAATGTAGGGAACAAACGAAAGGTAAATTGAGCAAATTTAATTTTGCCTTGAACTTTCTCCACACTTGGTGAGACACAGCTGTCTCCTTGATCTGTCTTGTGAGGCCCCACTAGAAAACACTCTATGGGAGTAGAGCACAATGCCATGACTGAAACAATGACGACATTTTCCCATCTGGTAGTCAAGTAAATCAAGATTTGTCAAATTTTCTTTGTGTATTTGGTTTTCTAGTATAAATAGCCTTGGGTCCTGATTCATAGTTTGAGCTTGCTCCCATAATTCTACTGACAGAAATTCCTGAAGGTCCCAACTGGGCAACTCATTCTTAGAATTAAGATGTCCAATCATGTCACCTCCCATTTCCCTTAAATTCACCAGAAAGAGGAAACGTAGTGGTACAGGACATCCATTTGACAGAATGGGGAACACTGTAATACATAATGATTGGATATGGGCGAACCCGAACAGTAAAGATCGGTGTCTGTACCGAACACCTACTGTTCTTGCACGGACACCGAACACAGACTTCACCAGGAAGTCCGTGTCACTGTTCAGGTTCGGCCTCCCTGAACACCGGATGTTTGTCTGTTTCTGATCGACGGTAAAATCATCGCAGGTCAGACAGCTGTCTGCTTTAGCTTGGCTGGTTGTCAAAAGTAGGGGGATCCCACGTCATCTTTTTATAAATATATAAATTAAAAAAAAAAAAGCATGGGGACCCCTCTATTTTTGATAACCAGCCTTGCTGAAGCTGACAGCTGAGGGTTGCAGCCCCCAGCTGTCAGTTTTGCCTGGCTGCTTATCAAAAATGCAGGGGAACCCATGCCTGTTTTTTTTTTAAAAATATTAATTTACAGCGCCGCCTGCTCTCAGTGTATTATCGGCAGCAGGTGTTGGCTGATGGGAGCAATAGTCCCATCAGCTTACACAAGTGGCCGGAGGTAAACTTTATACCTCCGATCACTGTTGCATGGTCATGCTGTCTTTTGACAGCGTGGGAACCGTGGCTGTCTGACCGGCGGTGATGATTTTACTGCCGATCAGAAGCTTTGTTTGCTGTGCTGTCATGCATATGATAGCTTGGCAAACACTGGATGTTTGGGCACCCCATTCAAGTGAATAGAGTCCGGGTTCAGGTCTGGGTACTATTCTGGTACCCAAATTTGAACCTTTTTAAACTGTCTATTAATGTCAAGTCGGAGTAAGCAGAACATCAATATACCAAAATAGGGCATATGCAACAGGGTTTTCCTTTAATTCCAAGGTAAAATTACATTAGACAGATACATTAGATTAGAAAACATTTTTTGACAAAGAGAGTGATCAATGAGTGGAAAGGCTTCCATTAGAGGTGGTGAGTTCTCCTTCAATGGAAGTCTTCAAACAGAGGCTGGACAGACATCCGTATGAGATGGTTTAGTGAATCCTGTGAGTCGCCCATCCGAGCCGTGGGTTACTTGATTCCGGGTCCGGTACTTAAAGGGATGTGTCACGGCAGTGGCGACCCAGTCTGTGGCCCTGGGCGCCCATGTTAAAGGGATGGTCTTTAAAGAGGTTTTTGAAATAAAGCAAATTAATGACGCCACCTGTGGTATTCGGTCAGGGATGCTTAAAGTGGTCCTCAGGGGTGATGTTATGGCAGCCAAATGGTATACCTTCCTACAGGTGAAGTAGGTCCCCAGGGCTCCTGGTGAATAGATGGAAGATGGTGAGTGGTGCAGTAAAGAATGAACAATGTAAGTGATCTACTTGATTGCCTTCCTCCATTTTGTATTTTAGACTATGTATACATCTGTGTTTGTGACACAAATGTATCTGTGTACCTATAGCATTGCTTAATTTGTCATTACATAGAACTCATTCCGAAATATATCAACCAGTTAAAAAGCTAATTCAGCACTGTTGCATCTGTATTCATGACTTTCCTATAAAACACATGTGCTTTATATTAGACTTGCTTTACCTAATGATCAGAGCTTACTTTGTCAGGAATTAAGAAAACCCCAAATGAGTTCTCCCAATGCTACCATCTGGTAAATCTGTTCAAAACAAAAGAAGTTTCACAACTGTTATGCTGAGAAAGACACATCCTTAAGAACGCTACTTATTGTTGTCTAGAGAGCGTTATAAAACAGGAAGTTAATTTTTAGTGTCAAACTGACAGTAGAAAGAGCTTGGCCCTCGTCTGCGCTCCATCTGTTTGGTTTAATGATGGAAATCTGACTTCTCAGCATGACAATATGGATGACCTTGCTGAAATTTCAAATAAGCTGAAGGAGATTCAACTGGTGAACTTAATTGAAAAAAAAGAGTTACTGGTGGATTTTTTGTTTTTGCTGTAACACAGAAAAAAACATTTTGGTTCACACCAAAGTGTCAGAGTCTCCATCTGACTTCCATTTTCCTGAAAGTGTTCTCATCTCATTTTCATTTTTGATGTCAGGCTGACCATCCACAGCAAGCAGTCTGAGACATGACTGACAACTGAAGGCATAGACATTGCAAGGAGGTATAATAGGCCTAAGAGGTTGGCTCATGATAATCTCTGTCCATACTGTATGCCTTTTAGGGGATTGTGGGATTCACAGGGGGGTGATCCCTTGCTATGGACTCCCCTCATGATCCCGATTAGAGAGATGCTTGGTAAGAGTAGCCAACACAAACTCTTAACGGCCATCTTGTAATACAAGATTTACAGTGGGTCCATGAGAAATGTCTGGTTGTCTGTGCTCCCACAGTAAAATGCGTCGTTTGCCAGGGGTGTGATGAGACAGACCCAGAGTGATCGTTCAGCCTTTACATGGAAGCGGTTGTCTGGGAGAAGACATGCTCTTTGTATTAGTTCAGCCATTCTCTATATATGATGTTGTGACAAATAAAATTAGGTAGAAGACATCTTTAACCCAAAACAGGATCAGATGTCAAAAGTAAGAACAAGAGAAATCCTATATTTCTGTGAAAAATATTTAGTATTGAGAGTCCTCAGTGGTTGATACCTTTTAATGGCTAACTGAAAAGATGGTAACAAATTGCAAGCTTTCAAGACTACTCGGGACCCTTCATCGGGCAATTATGTGGACATACCGTATAATGTGTATGTAAAATAATAACCTACAGAAACATAAATCTATATATATAATTGTCTAAGGGTTTTTCCATCTGTCTGTCTGTCTTTCTGTCTGTCTGTCTGTCTGTCCTGGAAATCCCGCGTCTTTGATTGGTCGAGGCCGCCAGGCCTCGACCAATCAGCGACGGGCACAGCGACGATGATGTCATAAAGGATGTAGACATCTCGCGTCTCTGATTGGTCGAGGCCGCCAGGCCTCGACCAATCAGCAACGGGCACAGCGACGATAATGTCATAAAGGACGTAGAAATCCCACGTTTCTGATTCAGCGACGGGCACAGTATCGACGTAGATGTCATAATGGTTGCCATGGCGACGATGATGTCATAAAGTTTGCCTCGACCAATCAGCGAAGGGCACAGTCTGCCGCGAATTCTGGAATCATCATTGTCCATATGCTACGGGGACATGCATATTCTAGAATACCCGATGCGTTAGAATCGGGCCATATATATAATTGTCTAAGAGTTTTTCTGTCTGTCTGTCTGTCCTGGAAATCCCGCGTCTCTGATTGGTCGAGGCTGCCAGGCCTCGACCAATCAGCGACGGGCACAGCATGGCGATGATGTCATAAAGGTTGCCTCAACCAATCAGCGACGGGCACAGTCTGCCGCAAATTCGCCTCGACCAATCAGCGACGGGCACAGTATCGACGTAGATGTCATAATGGTTGCCATGGTGACGATGATGTCATAAAGGTTGCCTCAACCAATCAGCGACGGGCACAGTCTGCCGCGAATTCTGGAATCATCATTGTCCATATACTACGGGGACATGCATATTCTAGAATACCCGATGCGTTTGAATCGGGCCACAATCTAGCAATACATAATGTTTTAAAATTAAGATTTCATTAATAGAAGCAGCTTTTTCCTTCAGTTCTGTACCGCTAGTTCCTGGCACAAATGTCCTGTGTGACCTTCATAGTGTAGTTTGTAGCAATAATCTGGATGGAGCAGTCCTACCTTCACTAATAGCAGTGCCTTTCCATACAGCTATTGTGCTATATAGTATCTCAGGGTTTTCTGGCAAGCTCCCAAATTACATCTGTGAATTATCTTGGTGACTTGCTGTCCCATTTTAAAGAACAATGAAAGTCACTGTCCTTTGTAGGTGCTGATCAGTACACAGTAATACAATGCATTTATTGCAGTGTATCACAGGAGCATTAAGGGTCTTGTTCACACAGCTTTTTTGACTGTTATTTTTTTCCATGCATTTTTCCAGGAGAAAAACAGCATTTCACAGAACCAGCAAAATGAATAAGATTCCTGAAATCTCATGCACATTTACATTTCTTGGCCTTGTGTTCTCCAGGGCATAAGCCAACCCCCAGAGGTGTCTGACTGTGTTTTGTTCCCTTCTTCCTGCAGAGTACACAGAACGCTCAGTCGAGCCAAGTGTGCATGAGTACAGGGTTTGGAACGAACATTTGTCGGCTATGTAGCTAAACAAAGGACGAGTTATTATCTAGGACTGGTTTTTAATATGGAAAATATAGTGTGAGAGATTTAAAGGGAACCTGTCATGTGAAATACAGCAGATATGGGGATAATCTGCGGGTTAACAGCCTTCTGACACCGTATGGTGCCTGCACTAAGAGCCCTGCCTGAAGGAAATGAACTTTATTCCTTTGTTCCTCCCGGCAGGTTGGCTCTATCAATTATAGTGGTGACGCCAACATAGGTTCAATCGCCGCTCAACCTATAGAAAGCAGCCACTGTGACTGCTCCCCGACCACTGACTGACAGCCAGCTCTAATGCTGAGCCTGCTGTCAGTCAGTGCCGGGAACTTTGTTACAGCGACTGCACACTATACACAGAGCGGTGACTGAAACCGTTCTGCTTCCACCCCAATGATTGAAACTGTGAGCCTGTCTGAGGGAACAAAGTTAATTTCCTCCTGGCAGTGGGGCTCTCAGTCTGGTGGCCAATCAGCTTCAGAACGCTATTAACCTGCAGATTAACCACATATCTGCAGGTTAAAAGTGTGATTTCACATGACAGGTTCCCTTTCACAGAAAGTTTCGTCTTGATCGAAACATTGCCTCTTTTTAGGGTATTTATGTACAGAAATTACCTTCCACATACCTTATATTAAATCACTGCTTTTACAATGGGGAAAGCATAAAACTAAAGCAATTAACTTCTACTTGTTTTAACCTTATTCTTAGGATAGGCCATGAATATTTGATGGGTGGGGGTGGGAGATTCGGCATCTCCGTAGGTTAGCTGTTACCGGCGGCAGCGTCTGGAAGTATGTTGCCAGAACAAGCAACTCAATCAAAAACTTAGTGTCTGAGTATTACAGATCCACTAGTGAAGAGCAAGGGTGATTGGATAAGGTGTTATCCTGTTCGTTAGGCAATCCCTGCATGTGTTGTGGCTGGCGAATAAATGCAAGACATTTATTCACTTAAACTCTAGCATTTTTTTTTTAACACTCGATTAAGACATGAGCGTGCTCAGAAAACACCTTATCTGAACACGCTCGCTCATCACTAAGGGTACCGTCACACTATACGATTTACCTACGATCACGACCAGCGATATGACCTGGCCGTGATCGTAGGTAAATCGTAGTGTGGTCGCTGGGGAGCTGTCACACAGACAGCTCTCCAGCGACCAACGATGCCGAGGTACTCGGGTAACCAGGGTAAACATCGGGTTACTAAGCGCAGGACCGCGCTTAGTAACCCGATGTTTACCCTGGTTACCAGCTTAAAAAAAAACAAACAGTACATACTTACATTCCGGTGTCCGTCAGGTCCCTTGCCGTCTGCTTCCCGCACTCACTGACTGCCGGCCGTAAAGTGAAAGTGAAAGCACACCGCTGTGTTCTGCTTTCACTTTACGGCCGGCAGTCACTGAGTGTGGGAAGCAGACGGCAAGGGACCGGACGGACACCAGAATGTAAGTATGTACTGTTTTTTTTTTTTTAGTTTTACGCTTGTAACCAGGGTAAACATCGGGTTACTAAGCGCGGCCCTGCGCTTAGTAACCCGATGTTTACCCTGGTTACAAGCGAACGCATCGCTAGATCGCATCGCTAGATCGCTAGATCGGTGTCACACACACCGATCTAGCGATGCCAGCGGGAGATCCAGCGACGAAAGAAAGTTCTAAACGATCTGCTACGACGTACGATTCTCAGCAGGATCCCTGATCGCTGCTGCGTGTCAGACACAGCGATATCGTAACGATATCGCTGGAACGTCACGAATCGTACCGTCGTAGCGATCGAAATGGCAGTGTGTGACGGTACCTTAAGATTCACCCATTATTCATTTGAATAGGGGGTAAACCTGCAGTACCCAGCCACAACCACTATAGAAATGAGAGAGCTGTTGTGTTCCCGCAGCATCCAAGAACTTATGGCCATGACTGGTATCAGCCTGATCGGCGAGGATGCCGCATGACGCACCACCACCAATCAGATATTAATGGCCTAACTCCAGGAGTGGCCAAGCTCATTAAATTAGGGCTGACCACGTCAATTGACCGCCATTATAGAAGCATCTCTGGTGATGGCTTCTAGATTTTTATTGCACCCTCCCTGCTGACCTTTACTAAAATCGTCTCCAAATATAAGGTACATATTATATGTTTATATTAGAAAAATATTATGAATGCATTTCTACTATCTTAGACAACTGAAGACACAGGCCCAAATTACAAAGGGTAAGGTGCGGTATTTATATACATGCAGATTATACAGGATTCTGTGAGTCTTATTCTGAAAACACAAGGGATTCAAGTCTCATTGTCTTACAACTCCAGAAGCAGATGAGCGATTTATGGGCAGCACTTACAGTCACTTCATGTCTTCAGATACACTATGAGATAAGTGTAAGATGACAGCTGGAATGACAAAATATCGTTTAGCAGCTCTGAAGCAAATGCATAGATATTCTGGCCCGGTGGTGATGGAGGAGACGTACACTTGGGGAGTCCTGGGCTTTTTGTCACCACACAGCGGGAAGATAATGGTTACTATGATTTAGCAATAAAAGTGTAAATGTCTTTTAAGTGAAATAAAGACATTTTAACTCACAATGTGTTTTTTTTTTCTGTTTTCAAGAACCGTATCTTCTTTTCAGATCCTTGTGACAGACGTCTTGGCATCGGTATACTATCTTCAATAAATACCTGCATTCTGTAAACCATTCACAGACCAATGTTAACTATGTCGGCAACAACGTGCTGGTACTTGTTATAACTGGATGGATGTCCACCATCAGCTTAATCTGAAAAGCAACTTTTGTCACCAAGCCTCAGGGTAGATTATACATGTATAAACACTGGGGGTCTGGCTATTAAAGGGGGTTGCCCCATTTTCAATGAATACACTTGTATTGAGCAAGGCAGCATCCTCTAGGAGTATGCATATCTAATACCTGACCGCCTTTCCTGGTTCACTAACCGGCGAATCTTCACGGCACACAGTGGGTGATGTGGGGGGATTCAAAACTTTGCAATCATTTTTATTTTAGACCAGAAAACCCCTTTTAAGGGTATGTGCACATTTATCTGTGAGGACTGCGGATTTTTCCTGCGGATTTATCGCGGTTTCTATTGCGGATTCTGCTGCGGGTTTACACCTGCAGTTTTCTATTGGAGCAGGTGTAAACCCGCAGAGGAATCCACACAAAGAATTGACATGCTGCGGCATGTAAACCGCTGCGTTTCCACGCGTTTTTTTCCGCAGCATGTGCACTGCGGATTTCGTTTACGTTATACTGTAAACGCATGGGAAACCGCTGCGGACCCGCAGCTACGGATCCGCTGCGGATCCGCAGCAAAATCCGCAGCATGTGCACATACCTTAAAACTCCCACCACTTCCAAAAACAGGGGGTTGAATATCCCTTGTGAGTGGTAACAAAACTTTATGACCCCTGCATTGTGAGTTATGGAGATCCCAGTAGTCATACCCACAGTGATCATACATTTGTCACCTGACCTGTGAATAAGACAACCTCTTTAAATGGGTATACCAATCAAATATAATATTTTAAACTGGGAAAGAATGGCAAGTAAATTTGTTTTTTTTTTTGTATAGATCTTAAAACTACAAATACATGAAACTAACCCTACTCTGCGGGCACTTGTGGCAACAGTTATGTACGTGCCCCAATAGCTTTGGCACTGTCTCAACTATTTCAACAAGCAGCAGGATGCCCAGAAGCAAGATTCTAGCTAAAAAGACTTTGAGTTAAAAAGCAGGCAACAAGAGAGGCGTGGAGAAATCTTCATGTTCCTAAGAGTTAGGCCATGTTCACCCGTCCAGTATTTGGTCAGTATTTCACTTTTTGTAAGCCAAAACCAGGAGTGGGTGATAAATACAGAAGTGGTGCATATGTTTCTATTATACTTTTCTCTGATTGTTCCACTCCTGGTTTCTGGCTTACAAATACTGATGTAAAATACTGACCAAATACTGATAGTGTGAACGTGACATTATATGAATTTAGGTCTGCATGCTTCATATGTGAGGGACTATCCTGATTCACCATGCTGAGGTCCATCTGCTCCGCCGAAGACATTCATATATGAAAGAGGATTCTTTACTGTTAGAGCAGTGAGAATCTGGAATTGCTTGCCTGAGGAGGTGGTGATGGTGAACTCAGTCGAGGGGTTCAAGAGAGGCCTGGATGTCTTCCTGGAGCCTAACCATATGGTATTTTACAGTTACTAGGTTCTTTAGAAGGACGTAGATCGGGGGATTTAGTCTGACTGAATATAGGCTGAACTGGATGGACAAATGTCTTTTTTAGGCCTTGCTAACTATATTAGTATATGTTCTTCTCATGCAATGATGACACTACATACAGGACATATGTGTTTATTTCCTTTTGGACTTTTCATTTCCTATGCTCCTAGTTGGCTGTCGAGAAAATAATAAAACATCTGAGAGCACATATTGTACTCCGGGCAAATCCGTTCTCCAATAACTCTTCATCTTAATGCTCATGTAGAACATTTTAATATTTCATGTGGTGATATTTTATTAACCACAGTCAAAATTAGTAACACAATGTGCAGATTGTGGTAGAGTATATAGAAATGATTGCATTCAGAAGATGAGCTGCCATCTATGGAGCACAATCTACCATGTCCTTGTGGACTGTTTATCATGGCGCAGAGAGATTCATCTGGGGTGAAAAAAAAACAAAAACATTGTCATATGAAGCTCCTCTCCAGTTCCTGTCAGTATAGATAAAATATATTAATATATTACAGGATGTAGGGATGAATGATGGCAGACCGGGATACATATCCTTGCTTGTTCAAATCCCAGTATAGAAATAAAAGACAGTGAAGTAAATAAATAATTACAGTTTTCCACCAAGGGGATACTTTGTCCTTGTGGTGCTTCACGCACACCCAGCTCCTCCTAGAAGCAAATGGTAAGGACATTCATGAATTATCTTTATGACCGACATCTTAGTTCATTTTGGATTTGTGCTCCTAAAGAAAAGCATTTGCTGATCTTAAAGTAAAGAAAGAATGATTTGTTTGAGAGCGACTGTTCCAAAATTGTTCCAATTTACCGTAATATCACATCAATTTGTTCCATGGGAGAGCAGTTATATAGCAAAGTATATATTGTGTAAGAAGAAGAATAATAAGAGAAATAGGAAGAATGTCCCCAAAATTTATGAACTTTTTGGGACACACTGTAAAAATAGTTTATTTTATTTAAAGCTCTTTAATTTTTTCTTAGATTTTGTTTTTCACTTTTTTTTAATATCTTTGCCTGCTGTCAGTAAATGAAAATCTTCTTGTTCACCTTCAGGGACTGAGTTATTTCAGTATTTTCATGCAGTAAGCCATTTCTTTTTCTCAAGGGATCATACAGAAAGTCCTTATTCACCCTCAGATTCGCCCCTCAAACTCCTACTTGTAGCTGTAAATAAATCACTGTGCGTGAGAAAGAGGGCTCCCAAAATGTTCACATGAAAATATTAAAAAGTTAGAAAACTGATAATCCCTGAGCTCAGCAGCTCCCCCTCCGTTATATTTTACCTATGTCTTTGACATGCTATTTTTGAATTATATCTTTATTATTATCATTTAAAGGGAATCTGTTTTTCACCACTCAAATTATCTAGGTCTTTCAAAGACAAGTCCTGCAATACCTTTTACATGGCCAGTTTGTTACTGAGAAATCAATATACAAATGTGGCTGAAGATCTGAATCCTCCGTCACTCCAGCTCTATAACCTACCCCAGCTCCCCTTCTTCCTGCTTGACTGATGGCTCATTTGCCTGAAGTCACACAGCATAGAGAGTAGAACTGTAGTGTTAGAGGCTTCAGCTCTACAGCCTCATTTCCATATCAATTCACACAATGATTTTTCAAAATGGAGAAACAGATTGGCTATGCACAGTGTAGGCATTTGTGGACTTTAAAAGAGCTAGATGCACAAATACTGTAAATTGTTTGTAGCGTGACTCCTCGTGACAGACTCCCTTTAAATGAATATTAGATCACACTTAGGACCATAGTATTGTACAGGGGCACGTTAAGCTAGAATACAGGCTTTGTCAGGGCTGGTTTTAGACAAAGTGTGAGCCTCGACAAAATTAGAAGTGGGCCCCAAATGCGAAGATGTTCCGTATTTTTCTATAAGATGCACTTTTTCACAAACATTTTTTGGGGGAAATTGGTGGTGCGTCTTATAGTCAGAATATACTTACAAATACTCTGGTGGCAGCAGGAGTCGGGCGATTCTGTTGTGGTCCCGGTCCTGCTGGGTGATGATCACACTCCCTTCCCAGGCTGGTGCAGCAGGTTCGGCGGTGGTGCTCTGTGGTGTGGAGGGGCTCAGCCGGCATTTTGTGAGAGCCCGGTGGCCCCGCACATCCATTTCTGAGATGTGGTGGCCTCCGGGAAAATGGCCGTCGGGGGCGGCGCATGCTCAGATTGAGATCTCAGCAACGAGATCTATTCCCGAGATCTTGTTGCTGAGATATCAATCTGCTGCGATGTGGTTGCCTCCGGAAAAATGGCTGCCAGGGCCAGTGCATGCTCAGACTGAGATCTTGTCTCCCGAGATTTCGGGACAAGATATCGGTGCCGAGATCACAATCTGAGCATGCGCCACCTCTGGTGGCCATTTTCCCAGAGGCAACCACATTGCAGCATTTGATGTGCGGGACCTCTGAACTTTCACAAAATGCCGGCGGAGCCTCCTCGCACCACAGAGCACCACCGCCTCACCTGCCAATGCCAGCCGCACCTGCCCACACCAGCCTCACCTGGCAACACCAGCCTCACCTGCTCACAACAGCTGCACCAGCCTGGGATGGGATTTCCCAGAGGCCACTGCACCTGCGGCACCAGCCTGGGATGGGAGTCATATCGCCGGACCACCAAACACCCCTTGTGACCACGCTCAACCTGTGCTGCCGATCCCCCCGGTAAGATGAATTCAGACTGTAAGACCCTCATTTGGCACATTATTTTTTTTCCCCTATTTCTCTTCTGAAAATTTGGGGTGCATCTTATGGTCTGGTGCGTCTTATAGTTTGAAAAATACGGTAACCCTGGTTTACAGAAATATTTAGGGAGCATTTACACTAGTTGATTTTAGACTTTTACATGATTTGAGCAAGTTAGGGTACCGTCACACAGTGGCATTTTGATCGCTACGACGGCACGATCCGTGACGCTCCAGCATCGTAACAATATCGCTCCAGCGTCGTAGACTGCTGTCACACTTTGCAATGTACGACGCTGGAGCGATAATTTCATGACGTATGTGCGATGTAGAAGCCGTTGGTTACTATGCGCACATCGTATACAATATCGTGCACACCTTTGTTACACCATGCGATCATGCCGCCACAGCGGGACACTAGATGACGAAAGAAAGTTTCAAACGATCTGCTGCGACGTACGATTCTCAGCGGGGTCCCTGATCGCAGGAGCGTGTCAGACACAGCGAGATCGCTGGAACGTCACGGATATATCGCTGGAACGTCACAAATCGTGCCGTCGTAGCGATCAAAATGCCACTGTGTGATGGTACCCTAAGTCAGGCACTTGTTTACTGACCCCTTTACAATGGCTGATAAAGAATAATGAGGACATCATGATGGCTAATATGATTGCTCTGTTTTCATACAGTATCATGTTTTCGGCAGCACGTGTCTTGTTTTCACGATGGCATTGTACCGCAATTATGAAGGTTTTTGTTCTGGCATAAATGATCATCTGATGAATCATTCATTGGGTGATTGTTGATGTGTTTATACATACGAACGCTCATCTTCGCTGCCATCATTTTTAATTGTGGATGACACACACAAATTTCATGCTGTACACACACTGTATGTAACACACTCAATATATGTTACACACACACTTCATGTTACACTGTGTAATTTATACTCATTCAATGTATTTCACACACAGACACACACACTGTTATAAAACACACTTAATGCTAGACATACATACATGTACTCCATGCTTTACACACCACTTGTTTGAAACACAGACTCTATGCTATATACACAGAGAACATACAAAGCTCTCTACTCCTATTTTGCTCCTCCATACTTTACTAAGTGAAGGACCTTTGGTCACATGATCATGATGTCACCAAAGCCCCTTCTACACTTCTAACCCTAGAAACTGGTACAGACTGACTGGGCCGCCGAACCTGCAGCTGTGTAGGATCGCTCTGCAGGTACCTTTGGAGAAGGGGGCTGAGGGCCATTGCCCAGTTTACCCCCATCGCACCCTCCACCTTACCACAGCCCTTTATTTTTTCCATTTCTGTGCCTTTTACTTTTATAGTAAGATACTTTGTTTTGCAATATTGTCTTTATTGTATATTTCTGTGCAAGCCAAAATGTTCTAACTAGGAGGGCACCATGTTTTTCATAAATGTGTAATCTGACTGCTATCTGCCGCACTGCTAGAACATTCATATATCAAAGAAAAGGACATTGCCTTGCCACGCCAAGGAGCCAAACTCAGACTGTACAGATTGTTCCTTTTTTTTAACAGTTAAATGCATATGTTTACTAATAGTTGTCGTTTCACAGCTTAGAGGCATAAGATGTATGAACAAGTCCATCCAAAACGGGTTTTCAAAACTAACCTCTAAGACTGCATTCACATGTTGCAGTTGTGGTCTGGTTTAAAAAAAACCCACTTTTTGCAATTTTTTTAAATCATAACAAATATACTGAGATTTCACAACAAATGTGAGGAAGAAACCTCACTATGGCCTCATTGTTTCAACCCAGTGTCAACGTCTTTTCACATGATTGCTGCCTTTATGGTCAAGTGCAGATCACCTTGTATTCCTTCATCCGAGAAAATCTGGCCAGTTATGGAAAATCTCACTCTGATCAAACTCTGGCCAGAGTTTGATCAGAGTCTGAGCACAGTATTATTTAATTCTCTTGGATGAGCAGAAAATGGAGAAAAAATTATTAATTCATCTTGTCTATTTTGTCAGTCCATGGAAAACGAACTGCACTCAGTTGTCCTCCGACTGTAGTCTGATGGTTTCCTCTGAATCATTGACTTGCATGGCAACTTCGATCCGAATATTGGATTATGGAGAGATCTGGCATATACACGGTCCCATAGAATATCATTGGTCCGGGTGTAATCCAATGTTTTGTTGCATCGTACTCAGCCAGAAAATAAGGCCATGTGCACAAGCTCTATCAAGCGTTGATCAATCTCGCCCATTGCTTTAACTGTTATTTGCGCAATGATCTATTGTATTTTTAGGGGAACAATCATTCAGGCAATCAGTATATGCCCCTCCCATGTAGTTCACATCATTGTTGGCAGCACATTCCTTTTTTACATGTCAAGATGTGTTTCTGATAAAATAATGCATATTATGTGTGAATCTTGTTTGCTGTTGGATGGCAGTGTCTTTTTATAGTGGGGAACAGTTGAGATGGAATTTTTGTATGAGCATTCGTTTGTGCACTTATAGACCATGGAAAAGGGTCATTAAGGGTTGATTCAGTCTTGGTCAGTCCAAAAATGCGCATGATGTTGTAATGAACCTTTTTTTGAGGTGTGTAAGCTCGAAATGTAACTGACTACTCTGGGGAGAAGCTCCCGAATTGTCAGTTGACAATATTGGATATAGAGATATGACCATAGCCTTGAGTGTGCCATTGACTCTATCTGTTCTGCAAGGTATGGTGTCATAAACCCACAAGACGTATGCTAATGGATATTACTAAGTATACTTTGGAGTACTCTTTTTGCTGACATAATGGACATAATGATCATATATAGTGTAAAGTGTGCTGTAGGTGCTGGTTAAATGAAACATCATTAGTGAGGTTAATAATAGTGCATTCTAGTAATTCTAAGTACTCCTAATAATCTATAATATACAACACATAATGTATATAAAAATAATACGCTATATAAGTTTACAAATGGCATCTTCTGTATCTTTATAATTGTCCTTGCACAGTATGTCGTAAGCAAAGCTTTTTAAAGGAAATTCAATAAAGCTCCTTTGATCTCATATGAAGATATTGAGATATAGTCTTCTTTCTTGGATATTTGCTTTGATGACCTGCGAAGACCGATTCATGCATCACTAGATGACAACCACTGGCGCGGGGTTGTTCCGTGAGGTCCTGCAGGCAACGGTCCGACAACGAGGGCAACAGCGAACAGTCCTGAACTCTGCCCTGGCCCTTAGGCTGGCGCGCGGTGCTTAGCTGAACAGGGCTCCTGGCTCTTTTCTCATTACTGCAGCTGGCTCTGGCAGCGTCCCGGCATTGGATTGGACACGTGTCGTTGCGGCCTGGCTGCGCACCCCTCGGAGCCCGCTGCGCACGCACCTTGCCTCTGTCACTGACGGCAGGAACTGCCTGATGCTGTGCGCGCTTTCCCTTTTAACCGCGCCCCCAGCTTCCGGGTCAGAGCCCCAGTCCAGTCCTTTTTGCCTTCCCCCAAGAAACAGAGGATGCAGCCTCATTGGTTCCGGACCTGGCTCAATACAGGTACTTGCAGCATGGTCTTTCTCCTTACAGACACACTTTGAAATCTACATGGCTTGTCCAGCAGAGAGTCCATATGAACTTTTTAATGTTTTTTTCATTTTCTAAACTTGGCAACTTTTTATATGAGCCGCAAGCAATGCGCCATTTCTATGCAGTCATGAATCAATCCCTGTGGTCTATTGCTGCAAATTATTCTGCGTTAAAGAAAACCTCAGCATGTTTACTGATATAAAGTAAAGACAATGGTGCCAATAATTATTAAATTGATACCTTTGGTGAAAAAATCGGCTTTGTTGTTCTTCTTTAATCGCCATTTAAAGTTTTCTGGTAAGTAGATTTCGGGCACAGGGGCCGGACTGTACACGGGGTCTTTTCTTCCCTGTCTGGCGTTCCCGCCCCCTCAACCTGCTTCCGTTGTTTGAATTACTTGCCTCCTCTTGTTTGAGATTTCCGCAGTGACCAGTCTCATTTAGTGACCGGAGGCAGGCGGAGGGGCTGGAAAATCAGACAGCGAGAAGACCCCGTGTACAATCCGGCCTCTGTGTCCCAAAATCTAATTAGCAGAAAACTTCAAGTGATGATTAAAGAAACACAAAGCCAATTTGTTCACCAAAGGAATCAATGTAATCAGCATTACACCGCCATTACAGCCATGTCGTTACTTTATATCGCAAAATCATTTTGACAGGTTTCTCTAAGCTGTTTAACTGTAGGAGATTACCTTTTATGTATTGGTTTGCATTATGTGTTGGATTTCAAGAAATATGTAGTCTGCAGCATTATTCTTGTGGTCAAAAATTCAACAACCTTAACGAGTACCTATCACCAACAAATGCTGATCAATCAGCGTAGGGTAAGCACAATGCATAACAATTTGCCAAAGGCAATTAAACCCTAACTAGAGACTATAATAAAACATAACTTTTAATCAATTAATAAAGGACAATTAAAAATGCTAAGTTAGTGTGTATCCATCACCAGGATAATAAAGTACCTAACTAATCCACTGGATTTTTATCTGGTGTCTTCAGTAGTATTGATTTTTTTCTGTGGGATTGGTGCAACCGCTACCTTTACCCTCATTCAGAATTGCTTTATACACAACTAACTTGCTACTAAAATTAAATCCTAGGCCTCCCTGACATGTTTCACCAGTTAAACTGGCTTCATCAGGGTAGGAGTCTAGCCTCTTAACGTTAACTTCTTTAATGATGTGGACATTTGGCAACAGCCTAGGTAGAGTACGCAGCAGAGCTTAGCTGGTGCAAAGAGAGGGATCTCACTTTTTTATTGTAAGAATGGCTGATTAGGGTTATGGAATGGAGCTCTACATGCCAGGATATCAATACCCAGAAGTTTGGGCCCGAATTTTGCTAGTATGTCAATCTTTTCCAGGGGGGCCTTTGGGGACTCTTCTGAACTCTTTTTTATCATGTGATATTAATAAAAATCTGGGGCTGCCCACGCTTTTATTAGATAAAATGAGAGCCCTTAATTGTTAATAGGTATTTGTTAACAAAAATCTGATTACACCAATTACAGGTCACAAAAATCTAACAATATCGATTCAAAAATGGATTTGTCATATCTGTTATGGCTCAGTTATTAGCATTAGTGTACTTAAATACAGGCTTACATCGAAATCCTTATTTCTGTACAGATAGTTGGTTTTTGTTGTATTTAAAAACTACTATTTAGTGGTTTTAGATTTTTCATATTTTTCTCAACACAGTGATGTTTATTGAGTCCTATCCTGTCAGCAAAATAACATTCATGTGGAACTGAAATATATATATATATATATATATTATAATATAAACTTACTTCATTGGTTTTGGTGCTAAGAGATTATTACTTTTACCAGGATAAAGTCTGACCTTTCTGTTAATAGGGTAATACCTAGAAATACATATTTTCATGCCTGAAGCTGAGCTCTGCTCTTTTTTTGCTGAGTAATAAACAATTTCCTTAGGATATATTTAACCTTTTTAGATTACTTACTATATTCACACTTGCCCTCATATTAAGTAATGTTTATACAGTATACGGAGTCAATTAACCTAACACAACGTTTTGACTATTCTACCCTATGAATCCAACATGTCCAACTATTCGTTAAGCTTCTCTGGAAGTACATACAATTAGAGTTGAGCTGATCAGGAAAAATTTAAATTTAATGTTGCCTTATCATTCTCTGGATCTTTACAGAACCCCAGAGTATATTACACTTAATATGCAAAAATAAAACAAAAGTTATAGTCACCTTACCACTCATCGGTTTGGCCATTCCACTTCTCACTGTCACCTGTCCTGTCCTCGTTACATTCTCTGATTGTCACCACAAGCGCTGAATCCCTGGACCTCATCACGCTAAACTTGGAGTATTCTGCGCAAATGAGCAAAAGGTCAGAGCGTCATGAAGTCACGGCACACGATGTGACCGTGCATGAGCACAACAGTCCTGGGCCTCATCATAACTGGAAGTCTCGGCCCAGCATGACTAGGCCCGGGGATTCAGCATTTGTTGTAGTGACCAGAAGAAGCAACAAGGATAGGACCAATGATGGTGAGGAGTGGATGGGCTGGAGAAGTGAGCAGTTAGGGGAGTATAAGTATTTTTATAAATTTATAACCTTTTGATAGTCCTGTGCGTTTCAGAAAAATGGTAGCTAGTGCATGTCATTTTGCTGTTTTTACGCTGGGACTATACTCAAATATCTTCATTCACCTCTACATACATCCAAATTTTTAAAAATTTGTATCACACTGTAACATATAAAGAAAACAAGAATGCAATTATTTGGAAATGTCTTATTTTTACATGCATTTGTTCTCAGATTGGTGAACCTCTGCTCATCTTTGCTTCTGTTGCTTCTGAGAGACTGTCTCTCTAACATGCTTTTTATACAGTCATTTGACTGAAAATTGATCCTTTAGATGTTTGCCATTAGTGCCAGAGGACTAAAAGGAGATGGATGATTCTGATTGACCATGCTGCTGCGGGAAAAGTAGTCTTTCCACCCTGTGGTAATATTCAATAGACGCTTTATTAGGCTTTTCAAGTTCGTACTGAACTGTTTTTCAAAAGCAGATTATATACCTTTGAATACGAGCGGGGTACGAACTAAAAAAGAGTAAGAAAGTTACTATTAAGTGCTACTATAGCGTGGTCAACCAGAAACGCCCATCTCCTTCTACTCCTCAGTATATGCAGATGAAGATCTTCCTCTCTCCTATCCTCTACCCTATACTGTATCACACTACAGTATGTGCTTGTCTCTCTTTTTTCTTTTAGTACCACTTACTTTTCCAGCCTTTTTAACCTTGTGCTACCTTATTTGAGATGTGTTGCTGACATCAATTTCTAAATGTGTTCAGTTTTACTTATGAAATGGAAAATGTCTGACTTTCAGCTTCTGATCTGTGTTTTATATTCTGTTGTGAATAAAATATGGCTAAAAGAGATTTCCAAATCATTGCATTATTGTTTTCTTTAAATTTTGCACAGCGCCCCAACTATTTTGGAATTGGGGTTGTACAGATAGCTAGAATAGTGAACAGTAGGCTTTATGTAGGCAATTTTTAGCCTTTTCCATGTGTTATGGAAAGCAACTGGGCCAAACATAAGACATGCTTATAGGCTCCCATGTACCCAATAGAGGCCTATTGAGTGTCCTATTGGCTTCTGTGGGGCCACATAGCTTGGTATACCTTTTTTTGTTTCTATATGAAATAGTGCAATAGGTTGCATGTTATCATGCAGAGACATTCAGTAAAACCTATACCATGCAGTTTGTTCTAGAATGGGAGTCTACAGCTGATTGTTGTCGGAGAAGTGTTGACCATAAACATGATCTGTTTGTAGATTTTATACAGATAGATCCGAAGCATTGACCTGTGTGGGGAATTTGAAAGCTGCAGATGCTCAAGATGGTAAAGGCTCCAGAGTTATGTGGCGTGTGCACCCCACTGATTATCTGGATATATGATAGCTTCACTTTATAATCATTTGTACTTCTTTGCACCCTTTATTGTCATTCTAATCTGTCATCTGTAAAAGCTAATGCCTGCATTACTGTCTTAATTATACTCAACTTTCTTTTTGTTTATTTAATCAGCTAAATCTCTCAAAGTTTTAAGGGGTTTTTCCAGGACTACTTATTTTTTTCTATCGGGCTAAGAACTGACAGCTGGGAAGTTGCTAACAACCTGCCACTTCTGGTTGAAGGCAAAAAGACATCTAGCAACCACAATGGAAAGGACTGTAAAGCATTATTTATTAGAGCTGTTAAAATATCAAACGGGAAAAAAATAAATAGCAATACACTAGGCCTATGTGTTTCGAGCCATAGGGCTCTTAATCATAGCTATTATAATAGTTAATAGCTAATAAATAATGTTCTTATAGTCCCTTCATTGCAATTGCTGAATGTCTTTTTGCCTTCTGCATGATCATTTTCACCCAGGAGCTGGCCTGTGGTCTCTTTCCGTGTACCGCACACTTATTAGATTGATCGATACTTGGACAGGGTGAGCTCATGTGATTTTTTTTTTCTTTTGTCTTTATTCACCTGCCTGCTCTGCCTTGCGCCAGGCTCAGAGCAGTCACTGACCGCTCTTGCTGGCGATTCTGCTGCTTCACATCAACAGAGCAGCTCTTCCTCATCTGGGAAGCTTTGTCAATGGGGGGGGGGGGGTGAATGCAGTTATGCAGCAAGAAGTCGTCTGTCAATCAACATGACATCAGCAGTCACAACCCATCAACAGAGCAGAGCGGAAGAGAAGCAACTGCTCTGTTGACGTGACGTTACTGAAAGCCACAGAACCGCCGGTAGGAGTGATCCATGACCACTCTGAGGCGGCCATAAAGGCCAGCACCATAGAGGTATGGGAGCCACTACTTATATAACCCTTTCTCAATTGCTATGTTCCATATAAAATATAAACAGCCTGTATTCAACTCCTGTGATGGCACTTTTCCAGCAATCTCAGCCCTGGATCTTCAAGTGGATATCATATGAGTCCTACAGCTGCTTCACTCTCACTTTCTTTGGACAATACGAACACCTGGAAAAAGTGAGAGATGTTGGGTATGTCCAAAAGAATTGAGAGTGAAGCGACCACTGATTGGCTGCAGAGCTCACAAGCCATAACAATGTCATGGGAGACACAGCGCCAGCATCACTGGAATGTCTTGAGCACCAGAGGTGAGTATACGCTGTTTCTATTTTATACGGGGGGGATATAGCAATTGAAAAGGGGTTGTCCGAGTAGTGGACAATCCCTTTAATTAATATAAGGTTACGATCTCTGTAATGCTTGAAGAATAAACTTTGAATCTGTAGCATCATGCCTCTTAGCCTGATTGCTATCCTGCATAGAGTACTTATTATGGTAGCACTAGTATGTAGACTGTCAATCACACACAGGGAGAAGGGGAAAGAGCCAAGACAGGACTAGTCAGGCAAAGAGTCAGGCCACCTCTAGTCTGAAATTGATGGCCTATCCTAAGAAGAGGCTTTCAATATCAAAATCCTGAGCATCCATTTATTGTAGTCGTTGAGCTCACTAACCACCAATACCTAGAATATGAAATCTGTGGTAGGTGAGCTGTGCACACATTACATGACAAGTGGATGACTGAGCCACCCAATTTGATCTACTGTAATTTATGTCTCCCAAATCTTCCCCCAAAGACAAGTGATGAAGGAAAGACGATCACACATGTTAGATTTACTTTATCTAAAGCTGACAGCTGAGATATCCTTCAGCAGAAGACAAGACTTCTTTGGCCAACTTTGAGTCTCCTCTCCCGACCATAATTTTAACAGGGGATTAACGCGGAATAGCCATCAGTAGCCATCCAGAAATATTAATACTGAAACTCTTTAATACAACATTCTAAGGAAAAGGCCATCAAAATCAGTGGCAATTATTGAGTAAAATATCTGAGTAGTGTTAAAAGGCATTTGGGTGCTCTTGGGTGCTCTATAGTAAAGGGGATATGGACTTCTGTGTTAATAGAAGCATGTCTGCCATCCTAGGCTCATATATTGGTCAATAAGAGGAATGAATACAAGAAATATCTCTCGCTCTGGAGTTCAATGATTTTGAGGGAACTTTTTTGTGGCCCCTGGAGTGATGCTGTAGCAAGAGTGAAAACTGTGCAATTTTCATAGTTCTTTGTAGAAATTTCTCCTGACAATGAACTGATCACAAATAAATAATTATCCAATCCTGACTATCCCTTTAGTTACAATAATTCTGATCACGTTAGTATTTTTCATTAGACACCAGCACCATACTAATTATTACACATTAAGGAGCTTTTAGTCATTATACATCAGACATAATTTAATTTCCACCTTATTACAGCAGCACGTTACAAGCTTTGATTCTGGGTGTAGGAAAGTCAGTACGAGGTGGACTTTGTAGTCTCGATGACAATCTGTGCGTGGCTGGAGGCATAAACAAAGTTCTCTGTGCAACAGATGTGGACAAAGGAGAGCAAGTAATTAAAAGATTACAACTGACAGATCAGACACATAAATGACATGCAGCTCCTTCCTCGCCTGGCTGTCCACAATTGTTTAATCAATATATGTGTCTAGCAAGCAGTTTCAAAGCATTTATTTGGAAAAGCAACAAAAGAATTTCCAGCTTTGCTTAAGCACGTGAGCGCATAGGCACCTATTTTAGAGGTGCGTTGTCCACTGCTAGGATAACCCCTTCTTGATCAAAATGTTTGGCCCCATGAAATACCGTAATAAAGCTTATACTCACCTCCCATGCTGGCACTGTCACAACACCCACGCGAGCGCCCCGGGACCGTGAGTGCCAACACCGCCAGAATGGCGCTGGCACGGGAGCTAAATATAGTCTTTATTATTTTATCGGAGCCAAGCAAAGTGGACAAGAAGTTGTCCAAGTGGCGGACAACTTCTTTAATGTAAATGCTAACCTGCCTCAATGTCTTCATTTTATAAGAAAACATCTGGTCACAATGTAAAAAATAAAAAAAAACAACATTGCATTCTTTGCCACATCAAGAATCTCGTTTATTTTTTACCAGGCACAACTCCATACATCTTGGTACTTAGGCTCTCAATAGGTCAGTCTGAGCCACAATACGTGGCATACTACAAAATGTATGGTGCTGTGCCTAGCAAACAATGAAGAGAACACAAAGGATTGGCCATTAATAGAAAAGCCTTAGAAAACCCCTTTAGTTGGTTGGTGTTGCTCACCTTTTGTCTTCATCTACAACTACATTCGCCATAAGGTTTTCATTGTTTAAATTTTGAATGTCTTCACTATTATTTAAGCACTCTGTCGTATACTCAACGTTAAAGGGAACCTGTCAATTGATACATGCCCAAACAATGGGCAGCGGGTATTAGTCACTGGCTTAATGATCCCAGCTATGTATGTTAGTAGCGTTTCAGAGAAAAGCACATTTTTAATAGCCGCTAGGCACTGAGCCGCACTGTACACTAGTAGTACAGGTGGGTCCCCGGCGCCTTCTCCCCACCCACTGACAGTGACTGCCTTTGTTTGCATGCTCGTATAGGCAGAGGCTTGTCAGTCACTGTCAGTGGGCTGGTAGAAGCTGCTGGGGGATCCACCTGTACAACCAGTCACCCTTACTGCTCAGCCCCCAGCGGCTATTAAAAGTATATTTTTCTCTGAAACACTGCAACATTTCAGAGACAAATGTGGCTGAGATCATGCAGCCAGTGGCTGACACATGCTGCCCACTGTTTGAGCAACATATATCAGCTGACATGTGCCATTTAATCATTTAAAATGTCAAAATAATGGCAGATTTATTTGAGAAAAGAGGTGGGGTTGTCCAGCTCGATCCAAATGGGTTAAAATTAACACTGTATTTCAAACATTTAATATCCACATAACAGTGGAGACTGGATACTGTGCATCAATGCATTTCCAACGCTATATGTGTTGCTAACCATGATTCTGGTAAGTGATCGATTTAAATGTGTAAAATAAAGTGTTAATTTTAACCCATTTCGATTGGGCTGGACAACCCCACTTCTTTTTCAACTTACCACTGCCGTGAAACAGGCGGTGGAAGAACTTAACTGGCTAAGCAAAGCCCTGACCTCAACAGGTTTTCTCGCCTAATATTGTCTGACCCTATAAATGCTCTTCTCAGAGATTGTCTAAAAATTCCACCTGCACAAATTTTTGGTGAAAAGTGTTTCCTGGAGAGTAGATTCTGTTTTAGCTCCAAAGGGAGAACCAACTCCTTATCAATGCCTATGGATTTACAACGGAATGTCAAAAAAGCTCCTGTAGGTGTAATGTGCAGCTGCCCCCCCCCAAAAAAAAAAAAAAAAAAAAATTGTCCATATTCTCTACATTGTTTTTGTGCAAAAAAATTCAATGAAAGTGGTGTGGAAACTATATGTACTACCAATATAGATATTTCGTAATTTATAAGGTGACCCAATCAGTGTCCACAAATCATAGAGAGCACCTGTGGTAAGTCAACTTTCCAAACATGAAGTGGTATTAGGCTACGTTCACATTAGCGTTTTGCGTGTTTGCGTCGGGCGCCGCAGCGGCGACGCATGCGTCATGCGCCCCTATATTTAACATGGGGGTGCATGGACATGCGTTGTGCTGCGTTGTGCGATGCATGCGTTTTTTTTGCCGCAAGCGTTGGGCGCAAAAAACACAACAAGTTGCATTTTTTTTGCGTCCAAATTTCGGCAAAAAAGGACGCATGCGTCGCAAAACGCAGCGTTTTAGCGTGCGTTTTTATTTGCGTTGTGCGTTGCGTCGCCGACGCAGCGGCGCACAACGCAAATGTGAACGTAGCCTTAATGCATCTTTTTGTACTAGCATACATCTTACTAGCAAGATACTGCTGAAATCTGGGGATTGTTATTAATGGTAGCATTGGACTTCTTCATCTTTATGACTCTAGGTGCAATCTGTTTCTTTCTTGTTACTGTATCTCTTCTCTAGGAGCAGAAACATGGGAACCAAAGTGACAGGTACAAGCTTAAGGAAAAAGTGATGTCACTGTCAGCAGGCATCAACAAGGAAACACAAATGAAAAAGCAGTAGAAAAAGGAATATATGAATGAATATGCTTTATTTTTAGGTCACATTGGGATTTCCAATAAATGGCTGAGGCCTTGCAGTAATAAGAGAGTAAAATGGAGAAACAGGCCATAGATATTTGGATGGCCATAAAGCACTCCGAACACTTGGCATGAACCTGCTTACATATGGCTCATAAGCATCAAAGTATAAAAGGTTTATGGGGCCCGGTGGATGGGGCTGGAGGAGAAAATGTTTTCATTTGAAGCGCTTTTGTATGTACGGCACTCTATATTGTTTATACTTCTCGATTAATGGAGCACAATATGACATCATTTTTGGAGCAATTTTAATACTTATGACTGATGAACAACAATTAAAATTGTTGAACAGAATAGGGTGAGTAAATGGATGTTTCACCAGATTTCACAATACAAACTACATGCATTAATAAATAGATCTCTTAGACTTGGTGAGACTGTTGCACTTACTCTGAAAATCTACAACAGAATAGCTGCATACCGTAGTTATTTTTTCGCTGATAATAAATAGGCACTCAAAGTCAGGGTACAAAGTACCCAGAAAAACACCACTCAAAAGAGTATAAAATGTAAACTTTTTTTTATTAAGGATTAAATATAAAAAAACATGAACCAGAGAGTAAGTGGAACATGTAAGAGGATTTAAAAGGGGATTCAATCAAGTAGATAAAGGTGGGAGGAGGTTTTCACAAAAAATAAAGGGTAGCATGGTAGTCTATATCAGATAAAGCAAGGAATACTAATGAACTTCCATGATTCACGTAAGAATTTGCATGTAAGAAATGATACTGTAAATCATAATACAGACTATAATGGGACAGTATAGTGACAAAAACAATCAGTCCGTCTATATGTATATCACGCAGTAGAATATTAGAAGACAAGAAGTAAAAACAAAAATCAATCAGTCAATATCTAATATAAAGGTAGTATAGAGCTTACCCATATTGAGGTGAAGGGACCCCACATACAACAACCAGTGCCCCGACGCGCGTTTTGCTGTTATGCTGGAAAAATAAAAGTTATGTCTCCTGGAAGAAAGGAAGGAAAAATCAAAAGCCCCAAAGCAAAAAAAAAGAAAAGAAAAAAATCCAGTCTTTAAGGGGTTAATCCGTGTTATATTATCAAACTACTGATTCATTCTCATTTCACGTATAGGAGATGTAGGGAAACGATATATTTTTCAGGGCTGCATATATAGAAACAAATTACTAACTGCATTAGCATTTTGCAGCATGCTAAGGTACACTAGAAAACCGAGTCAGTCTGATGATCCTCCCAAATCCAGCACAAAAAGGCCTAGCTACAGTAAAGCTTATGAAGTTCAGAAGAAGGGAACTCTACTTGCAGATCATTAGCTGCTGAGGTTTGTAACATTTGGGGAGAGTTAACAAAACACTTATCAGTCCTTGTTCATGGGGTGATCTAAAAGAGCAACTGTGATTTCAAGTACCTCTTCAGAATAAGGAGTCATATGTGTGTACATGAGGATGTAACATGGATTCTGGTCATTATGTGATTATATTCCACCTTCTCATCAGTTTTCCCCTCTCCAAACGCTATCTGTAATTTACAATACATTGTTTGCTAGGGAAGAACATGAGCTGCTGGGAGTTCTCCCACAGTCAGAACAGCACAGACGTGCTCTTCATTCACTTGTTATCTCCCAGAGACAAGCTGCAGTAATATGGTGGACATTATACAGCAGAGCTACATAGTAACATAGTAACATCGTTAGTAAGGCCGAAAAAAGACATTTGTCCATCCAGTTCAGCCTATATTCCATCATAATAAATACCCAGATCTACGTCCTTCTACAGAACCTAATAATTGTATGATACAATATTGTTCTGCTCCAGGAAGACATCCAGGCCTCTCTTGAACCCCTCGACTGAGTTCGCCATCACCACCTCCTCAGGCAAGCAATTCCAGATTCTCACTGCCCTAACAGTAAAGAATCCTCTTCTATGTTGGTGGAAAAACCTTCTCTCCTCCAGACGCAAAGAATGCCCCCTTGTGCCCGTCACCTTCCTTGGTATAAACAGATCCTCAGCGAGATATTTGTATTGTCCCCTTATATACTTATACATGGTTATTAGATCGCCCCTCAGTCGTCTTTTTTCTAGACTAAATAATCCTAATTTCGCTAATCTATCTGGGTATTGTAGTTCTCCCATCCCCTTTATTAATTTTGTTGCCCTCCTTTGTACTCTCTCTAGTTCCATTATATCCTTCCTGAGCACCGGTGCCCAAAACTGGACACAGTACTCCATGTGCGGTCTAACTAGGGATTTGTACAGAGGCAGTATAATGCTCTCATCATGTGTATCCAGACCTCTTTTAATGCACCCCATGATCCTGTTTGCCTTGGCAGCTGCTGCCTGGCACTGGCTGCTCCAGGTAAGTTTATCATTAACTAGGATCCCCAAGTCCTTCTCCCTGTCAGATTTACCCAGTGGTTTCCCGTTCAGTGTGTAATGGTGATATTGATTCCCTCTTCCCATGTGTATAACCTTACATTTATCATTGTTAAACCTCATCTGCCACCTTTCAGCCCAAGTTTCCAACTTATCCAGATCCATCTGTAGCAGAATACTATCTTCTCTTGTATTAACTGCTTTACATAGTTTTGTATCATCTGCAAATATCGATATTTTACTGTGTAAACCTTCTACCAGATCATTAATGAATATGTTGAAGAGAACAGGTCCCAATATTGACCCCTGCGGTACCCCACTGGTCACAGCGACCCAGTTAGAGACTATACCATTTATAACCACCCTCTGCTTTCTATCACTAAGCCAGTTACTAACCCATTTACACACATTTTCCCCCAGACCAAGCATTCTCATTTTGTGTACCAACTTCTTGTGCGTCACGGTATCAAACGCTTTGGAAAAATCGAGATATACCACGTCCAATGACTCACCGTGGTCCAGTCTATAGCTTACCTCTTCATAAAAACTGATTAGATTGGTTTGACAGGAGCGATTTCTCATAAACCCATGCTGATATGGAGTTAAACAGTTATTCTCATTGAGATAATCCAGAATAACATCCCTCAGAAACCCTTCAAATATTTTACCAACAATAGAGGTTAGACTTACTGGCCTATAATTTCCAGGTTCACTTTTAGAGCCCTTTTTGAATATTGGCACCACATTTGCTATGCGTCAGTCCTGCGGAACAGACCCTGTCGCTATAGAGTCACTAAAAATAAGAAATAATGGTTTATCTATTACATTACTTAGTTCTCTTAGTACTCGTGGGTGTATGCCATCCGGACCCGGAGATTTATCTATTTTAATCTTATTTAGCCGGTTTCGCACCTCTTCTTGGGTTAGATTGGTGACCCTTAATATAGGGTTTTCATTGTTTCTTGGGATTTCACCTAGCATTTCATTTTCCACCGTGAATACCGTGGAGAAGAAGGTGTTTAATATGTTAGCTTTTTCCTCGTCATCTACAACCATTCTTTCCTCACTATTTTTTAAGGGGCCTACATTTTCAGTTTTTATTCTTTTACTATTGATATAGTTGAAGAACAGTTTGGGATTAGTTTTACTCTCCTTAGCAATGTGCTTCTCTGTTTCCTTTTTGGCAGCTTTAATTAGTTTTTTAGATAAAGTATTTTTCTCCCTATAGTTTTTTAGAGCTTCAATGGTGCCATCCTGCTTTAGTAGTGCAAATGCTTTCTTTTTACTGTTAATTGCCTGTCTTACTTCTTTGTTTAGCCACATTGGGTTTTTCCTATTTCTAGTCCTTTTATTCCCACAAGGTATAAACCGCTTACACTGCCTATTTAGGATGTTCTTAAACATTTCCCATTTATTATCTGTATTCTCATTTCTGAGGATATTGTCCCAGTCTACCAGATTAAGGGCATCTCTAAGCTGTTCAAACTTTGCCTTCCTAAAGTTCAATGTTTTTGTGACTCCCTGACAAGTCCCCCTAGTGAAAGACAGGTGAAACTGCACAATATTGTGGTCGCTATTTCCTAAATGCCCAACCACCTGCAGATTTGTTATTCTGTCAGGTCTATTAGATAGTATTAGGTCTAAAAGTGCTGCTCCTCTGGTTGGATTCTGCACCAACTGTGAAAAATAATTTTTCTTGGTTATTAGCAGAAACCTGTTGCCTTTATGGGCTGTGTTGATCTGCATCAAGCTCTAAATGAGATAAAACACTTGTTATAGAGCTCTGCACAATAGTTTTCTGTCTGCCTGTGTATGTTTGTTTCCATGCTGCTCCCCTCTTTCCTCTCTATAGTGGATAATGGGCTGTGTCACAAGATACCTGCAGTCCGTCTCCTCCGAGTAAGGCTACTTTAACACTTACGTCTTTTGCCTAGCGTCGCAATGCGTCGTTCTGTGTAAAAAACGCATCCTGCAAAGTTGCCCGCAGGATGCGTTTTTTGCACATTGACTTGTATTACCAAAGCATCTCGACTTATGGACAAACATTCCATACGTTGTGCACTGGATGCGTCGGTATTTGGCGGGCCGTCGTGTCGAAAAAAACGTTCAAGGGAACGTTTTTTCGTACGTCGGGTCCTGCAAGTTTAAGTGTGCAGAACTCCACCCCCTCCTCCCTGGGACTTTACTATGGGCAGCGGATGCGTTGCAACACTGCGTCCGCTGCCCACGTTGCACAGAATTTTCACAACGTCCGTCGGAACGTCGCGCCGACGCTTAGCGACGGCCGCGTACCGGCGGAAATGTGAAAGAAGCCTAAGACAGGCTTGAGATGGTTTTTCACTGTCGATGGTGAGTTCAGGAGACAGAAAGGAGCGGAAGAAGTGTGTGATAAGTGGGGAAGGAAGCTGATTTATCTGATAAAAAACGTTACAAAGTTTTTTATGATTGCCTCTACTATTGATTTATGCAAACTTTCTTGCTAGCACAGTTCCATTTTAATGCAGAGCTGAGGGTCCTGGGTTCAAATCCCATCTTTGCAATTAGTTTGTATATTCTCCTCATGTTTGCATGGATTTCCTCTAGGTACTTCAGTTTCCTCCCACATACAAAGACATACTGATAGGGAATTTAGATTGTAAGCAATGATGTCTGTAAAGCTCTGCGGAATATGGTGGCCTTATATAACCAAGTAAAATAAGTAAGGGTATGTGCAGATGTTCAGTATTAGGCAGCATCTTAGATGTGGATGGAGCACATGTCCACTGCGTCCAAAGCGCTGCCGACTTTTGAACGCAGGTGATTCCTCATGGGTTCACTGAACCGTGTGGAACCAAAGTGCCCAATACATTGTACAGGTGACATTTATCTTGTGGAGGCTCGTGTCTCTGCAAGATAAATTGACATGCTGTGGTCTGGAAAGACTTGCCGCATTTCCGTCTCCGCAGGTAAGCCACAGGCGCCGGTGCACGCATTGTGGAGATGGGATTTCAAGAAATCCCATCCACTATGCTGTAACATCTGGCCGCCGCGGGTTGGACGCTGCAGATGTACACACCGTCCAACCTGCAGCGTTTACTGACCGTGGGAACATACCCTAAGAGTTTGTTATTACTGTCAGTGCACAAGCTCTTGCCTTGCTTAGCTGAAGCATGGGTGGAAGAAATGTTGTTTTTGTGATTATTGATTTTTTTTTAATCTTCCCTAATAGGAACCTAATAGGAAATAATATTTCATTTGTCTTGTTTTCTTGAAGCAAGCCAGCAAGATCGCAGCTGTGAAATAACCACATATTTTTGATCATGGCAATTCAGTAATTTGGTAGAACTGACAGAGGTCAGTGAAGATGGCCTCAATTAGCAGTGGACAAGAGACAACTTTGTTATCCGGGCTCTGCTCTGAAAATGACATACAGTAGCGCTCTAAAACCATCACTTTTAACCTTGAACATTTTATGTCAGTCTGTCTTCCATGACAGTCTGCTTCCACTAATAAAATAAGGCCGAGATGAGATACATCATAAGTGCTGCAAGGGACAGCTGGGTCTATTCTCTCTTTCTTTTCTAGGACGGAGTTTGGCGATGGCAATACTTTTAGAGGTGACTTTGAGAAACTGTCATTCACGAGTTCAGACGGGGTCACCAGGGAGAGACGTGTGTGATGTTGTGTGATGTACTGTTACTTACTGATTTTGCTTGGTAGCACAGCGAGACTCTTCTGTGACTTCAATATTTTTCCAGCTATTCTTGGCTCCTAGAATGTAAACTGGCATGATGCCAGTCTGAATGATGCGAGTCTGGGTTAAGCCAGGGGTAACTATAAAAACAAAAAGGGAAGATTTGGAAGCTAACGTAATGCAAGCACAATTCAGAATTGGGTTCAGTTGTCTTGATTTTTAGACTTATCCTGAACTGATGCAATGGAGCGTGCATAACTCTGAACAAGCCTTCTGTGTATAGTTTTTAGAAGCAAATAGTCTTTGGTCTGATCTTTTACTTTACTAAAGTTTATTTTATCTAGCCCAAAAATATGCCTGGGTAGACCAGGTGGCTGCAAATGGGCCAAAAATATTAGTGTATTCTTATAGAATGTCATACAAAATAAAATACATAGGTAATCTTGAATTTAGGTTTTATTTTTCTATTATATGACTTTTTAAAGCTGTCTAGAATGAATATACCATGGTGTTTATTTCATCCCAAAATATTGGTAATAATGTTATAGGCAACATAGAATAAACCAGAAGAGGTTTATCTTCTTGTTTACTTGAGTTTTCCTTTAAGTTTAATGTTGTTTTAATAGTGAAATAATGTGACAAAAATGGTTTCCCAATCTTCCTAAATTAAGCAGAAGACATATGATGACCTATACCGTATGTTTTCGGACTATAAGACACACTTTTTCCCCAAAAAAATTGTGAGGAAAATGGGTACATATTATAGTTCAAATGCAGGCTTACTGGTTGGTTGTGGCAGTAGTGTGGCAGCGGCAGAGGTGCGGGGATGATGAGGTGCGGTGAGCGGTATGGCGTGAGTAGAGTCCCTTCCACAGGTGAGGTGATGCCGCGGCCCGGTATTCAAGGTGAGTATGAGAGCCGGGTGAATCACGGCTTTCTCGGTGGTGGCGGCCATCTTCCTGAGGCCGCGCCTGCGCAGATTGAGTTTCCTGCTTCCTGGGGCTTCAGGAAAATGGCCATGGGAGGCCGTGCGTCCGCAGACTGAGATCGCAGCCGCCATTTTGCTGAAGCCGAGTTCACAGATTGAGATCTCGGCTTCAGGAAAATGGCCACCGCGATCCCCACCTGCTTCCCATGGCCATTTTAATGAAAGCCCCGGGAAGCAGAGCACACAATCTGTGCATGCGCGGCCTCAGGAAGATGGCCGCTGCCACCGAGAAAGCCATGATTCACCTGGCTCTGCTACTCGCCGTGAATACCGGGCCGCGGTGTCACCTCACCTGTAGAAGGGACTCTGCTCACGCCATACCGCTCACCGTGCCTCATCATCCTCAGGAAGATGGCCACCACCACTGAGAAACCAGTGATTAACCCGGCTCTGCTGCTCGCCTTGGATACTGGGCCGCGGCGTCACCTCACCTGAGGAGGTGACCACACCTCTGCCGCCTCCACACCACTGCCGCAACCCCCCGCATGGAAGCCAGGCCACGGCGTCACCCACCTAAGCAGAAAGGGACCCTGCTCAGGTGCACGCCGTACCGACCACCGCACCTCAGCATCACCTCACCTCTGCCGCCACCATGCCTCCTGTGACCCTGCTCTGCCACCGCCATCCCTCAGGTAAGATACCTTAAATTCAGATGATAAGACGGACCCCCATCTTAATTTCAATTTCATCACAAATGTTACACATTCGGATTCGTGTTCGGATTCCCAAGCTTTCCTAAAAATCAGCAAAAGTTAGCCAAAGTTCGGTAGATGACTGAGTTCACTAGAGGCTCTTTCAGACGTCAGTGTTTCCGGTAGCAACACGAGTTGCAAAGCATCCCGCTCATGTGCACACTGATGATATGCGAATTACATCCCTGTGTCATCAGTGTGACATGTACCGGCGCCTGCAAATCAGCGGTGCTGTTCGCGTGGTTCCCCGGCGCTAGATGCTGAAGTAAACACAGCTCACATCACTGTCGCTTGCGCTGCAATTAGTGAGAGCACGGGTCAATGTTCAGAGATGTAGTCAACTGTTAACAGCGAGTGCCGGTGGCCGCTGATGGGGTATTCATCAGCCACTGCCTGCACTATAAATAAATAATTTTAAAAAATGCCATGGGTTCCACCATATTTTTGATAACCAGCCAGACAAAACTGACATCTGCGAGCTGCAACACTCAGTTGTCAGATGCAGCAAGGCTGCTTATCAAGAACAGAGGGGTCCCCACACTATATTTTTTAATTATTTAAATAAATAATTTAAAAAATGCCGTGGGGGTGTATTGACAACCAGCCAAACTAAAGCTGACAGCTGGGGGCTTTTAGGTGTGCCTTTTCTGGGGCATCTCCGGGCTGCTATTTTTAGACTGGGAGGGCAATATGCTTGGCCCCGTACCAGCCAGAGAATACCCGCCCCTAGTTGTCAGCTTTAGATTGGCTAGTTGTAAAAATGGGGGGACCCCACACCTTTTTATTTATTTTAATATAAAAAACAGATTATGGATCCATTTATTTATGATAACAAGCCTTGCTATAGCTGACAGCTGAAGGCTGCAGCCCACATCTGTCAGTTTTACCTGGCTGGTTACCAAAAATACAGCAGAACCCACGTCAATTTCTTTTAAATTATTTATTTATAGAGCAATTGATGGGTCAATTGATGATACTTTTCCTGGTGTCTGCCCCTAATTTTAGCAGTTTTTTCAGCTTTTTGCCCTCCTTGAAGGTGTTGTCTATGTGTTTTGTTTTGACTCCCATTGAAGTCAATGGGGTTCAGGTAAGTTTGTCGAACTGTTTGGCAAACATGTTCAGTGAACATCGGGACATTTGCCGAACCGGACCTTGAAAGGATTGCACATCTCTAAATATGACAACCAATTCATAAATAAGTAAGCAGGACCTCATACACTTGATAACCAGAAAAAATGTTAGACCCCTAAAAAATAACTTTTATTAATGTGTTATAAATGAATAGGACTCATACGTATAAAATATATCCATAACAGGCACTGAGTTTTTTTAGAATCCAGTAGGGTTGATCTCCTTTTGCCTTGAAAGTAGACCTATCAAATCCCTAGCTGTTCCTTTTTCCTCACACTACCTAGCAGTGAAGGTTGGCACCCTAATGTTTTGGGAAAGGGCGCCCTTGCTCAAAGTCGATGTCACTAATGACTCTAGTAGATACCCTATAAGAGTCTAATCATACAGAGATTGTAAAGAAATCAGAATATATTAAAATATCCTCGCCAAATATTATTATATTACAGGCCAAATTACACACCATGTATGGAACCATCACTGTATCCATAATTAAAATTCAGACTATAATGAGAGAAGGAGTATTATCTGAATCCCTTTGGTTCAATCCCCAGGGGATAAGGATAAAAGGCAGACTGCGTACCATACGTGGACATGTGAGCTAGATTTAACACCACATATGTGGCTGTAACCGTATCAGTAGTTCAGGTTCAGACCCTACTAAGAGATCAATCTTCTTTCAATCCCTCTGGTTCAATCCTCAAGGGATAAAGGATAGATTCAAGGGGAATAGTCAAAAATATACCATATGTCATATTCAGAGCTAGCAATTTAACAATCTTTTAGATTCAGAATGAATATAAGTTGTTGCTCCAGGAGCCCTCAGAAACAACTCTTCCAATTCCCAGGGTGAAGGAGTACACAAGCAGCCCTAAGTAACTAGTTTAGGCAGATTTATTCACCATATATAGATGTGTCATATTCTTAGTATCTCTGATTCAAAACAAAAGACAACATTGTGGCTCCAAGGTATCTCATTCTTACTAGTCCAATCCCCAGGGGACACAGAGACAATAAAGCTTTGGCAGCTATGTACATTTTTTTCAATGTTAGCATTAATAGGACTATCTCTGTATAGCATAATCAAAGTTATAGTCTGCCTGTCCCAAATCAAACAAATGCAGCTGGCTCTCTAACAATATAGAGTCATACAAATGAACATTTGACACTTGTCATTAGTAGTCCCGATGCATTTTGCCCTGTGTTGTTCAGAGTTCATCAGGGGACCCGTGGGAGACCCCAATCTCTCTACAAATGGCAAGAAAAATTGTTGTGTGCAAAGTCTGGTACAGATGTCGCAAACTTAAGGTGGTTAGGGCAATGCCTTCCAGGTCAGAGAGGTCAAAAAATATCCACCTACCCAAAGGTATTCTCATTTTAAAAAATGGCACATGGACTGGAGGTGAAGTGCCACTCCACATTACCACACCGGTATAAATGATGTCAGTGTCACACTGGAGAGGGTGACGTCATTGGAATGCACAATGTTCTCCACAGGAGGTTCCACAATGCCATGCGAGTGGAAATTAGGTAAGTGGAATGCACAATGCGCTCCACGAATTGCTCAACAATGTCGAATGAGTGGAGATGTCATCAGTGGAGCGCATCATGCACTCCACATAAGCAACCTATACAAATGTACATTACATTACAAATCATTCAAAATAGTGTAACCATTATCCTCAAATACATGATATATACAGTAGAAAATACAATATAATAGGGAGAAAGACACCAGTTCAAACACTGCACCAGACCAAAAGAAAAACTAAGTTACTATCTATGTATACTTAACTGTGTCTTTGTATTGATTTCAGGGGATCCCTTCTAATTACCCCAGAACAAAAATAAATAGTCCAAAAAAGAGCAATATTAAAAATCACCAGAATAGGTTCTATCAATACAAAAAGTGTAGCTATATAAAGCCTATGCACACAAAGAAGGCTGGTCCTATGTAGCCCTAGTATCACGCGTCAGGTTTGCCAAGGTTCTTATTCCAATCGCCCTGCCTCTTTGATGGTTGTATGACCTCAATCAAACGGAACAAGATACATCTGACATCTCCCCCGTCTTTCAGATTCACATGCTTGGCAAGTGGTGTGTTAGGTGTCAAGTTCCCGCCGCTGCACAGGAGGAATCTCGAACCATGTCCACTGTGGTCTCCCATTCTCCTCCAGCTCAGTGGAACCTGCTCAGTGGAGACGTCTGTCCCAGTGTCTCTCTCAAGCTGATACTGTGTGCTTGGTTACTGCTGCCTTTCCAGGCTCTGCCTTTGTAGCCAGCACTGATCAGCAGCGAGCAAGCCTTTCAGGAACTAAGTCCTGCTTTTCTCATACTGAGCATGCCCACGGGATGACCTCCCATTTGAGGTCCGGGGCCACATGCTCAGGTCCTATTGCAGCTCCAATTTGGCCATCAGGAAGGTCTCAGAGTGCTACTACTATAAAATGTTCACGTGGCTGCTCGACCATGCGCTAGTGTAAACTTGCAAACGTTTGTGTGTGGTTGTATGCCTGTCGATGGATGAAAGCCCCAAATTATTCCCATCCCTAGTGTTTTTGACTGTTTGCGAATGGTTGAAGCTATCTAGCACTTGACAGTGCTATCCCACACATTTAGCACATGATACTGCGTCTCTGAGCAGTGACCGCTAGTGCGGCGCAGTGAGCTAATAGTGGGCTTTCCTGGCCCAAGGTTTAGTGGTTAGTGGCGTCCGGCAGAACGACGCTGCACACACTCCTGTGCAGTTAATTCTTAGTTTAAATTATCTCTGACACCCCAGTAGGGGTGTCGAGCGCAAGAGGTCTAGAGAAACTCTTTCCCTGAAGCTTGGGACAGAGTTTTGTGACTCTGTACTTGCGCTCTTTGTACGGTACTGCAGCCCTGTGAGGCAACAGGGTTCACTTCCTTCATACCGGTTGAAGCTAACCTTTGTGTGTATCCACATTATACCGCCATATAGTCTGTCATTACAGCAGGCTCCATCTCTGCACGGTGGACCCCGGGCTGTGAACGCACCTTATACCATCCTTATAATTATTTGGTGCATTCCGCCAGCCCTAACATGGTGTATCCCTGTCATGCCGCACGCCCCCAAGGTGTTTGCCAATTTATACGCCTAAATCGTGTTTGGTTTTACCCACGTAATCCATTGGGCACATGCATGTGCAGAGATACAGCGCTCCCGGTGTCCGGTAGTTGGCAAAACTTGGCCATATTTAAAAGAACCCAAAGATCTATTCTTCAATCAGGTACCTTCTTTCTTGGATTGAGTGAAGTGGATATGGACAACATAGTCTTTGATTGCCATATCTCTCCTATATGTGATTGAAGGATTATAGGGGATTGAGTCAGAGATGTCCGGGTCGGCCCTTTGGATGTCCTAATGAAATACTGGGGCATCCTATCACTCTATACCACTTGTTATCAAAATTCAATTAATCTTCTTAGGGACTCATAGTCAGACTTAACCCTGAGAAAGAGTAAGGATGATTTATCAATTCCTCTGGCATGTTGTTATGCTGCCTCAGTAATTCCCCCCATTAAATATATTGGCTGGAATCAATGAATCCGAAAGGACTCAACGAACAGTTAAGCTTCTCGAACTTTATCTGAATCTGACGTATGATACTAGGGCCACATAGGACAAGCCTTCTTTGTGTGTATAGGCTTTGTATAGCCACTCTGTATTGATTAAATTTATTATGGTGATTTTTATTATTGTTTTTTTTTAGACTATTCTTTTTTCTTTGTTCCGGGGTAATTGGACGGTATCCCCTGAAATCAAGGTTTATGACATTATAAGACAGTCATTTATATATAGATACTTATTTTAGTTTTTCTTTTGGTCTGTACAGTGTTTTTATGGGGGTCTTTCTCCCTTATCTACTGTATATATGATAAATGTGAGAATAACAGGTACACTATTTTGAATGATTTATGATATTATATTTGTATAGGTTTCTTATGTGCAATGCATAATGCACTACACTGACGTCATTTCTGCCCATTCGACATTAAGTACTTTGTGGAGCACATTGTGCATTCCACTTGCCTCAGTTCTGCTTGTTTGGCACTGTGGAGCCTCCTATGGAGACCATTATGCATTCCAATGACGTCCCTTCCGCTCTTGCGGCAGAGTGAGGCATGTCTCATTGACATAATTTCCGCCAATGCGGCACTTCACTTCCTGTCCATGTGCTACTTTGAAAAGTGAGAATACCATTGGGTAGGAGAATATTTAACATCTCTGACCTGGAAGGCATCACCCTAACCACCTTAAGTTGGTGGCATCTGTTCCATTCTTTGCACACAGCAATTTTTCTTGCCATGTGGAGAGAGATTGGGGTCTCCCACCGGTCCCCTGATGAACCCTGGACAACGCAGAGGGAAATGTGTTGGGTCTACTAACAATACGTGTCGATTGCCAGCTGCATTTGACTATTTTGGGACAGGCAGACTATAACTCTGGGTTTGCTATATAGAGTTAGTCTTATTAATGCTAACATAGAAAAAAATATAGATAGCTGCCAAAGATTTATTGTCTCTGTGTCCCCTGGGGATTAGACTAGGAAGAATGAGATACAGTACCTTGGAGCCACAATTTTGTCTTTTGTTTTGAATCAGAGATATTAAGAATATATGTCACATCTATATATGGTGGATAATCTGCCCAAACTAGGGCTGCTTGTGTACTCCCTCTCCCTAGGAATCGGACATGTATGGTGAGGAAAAATACGATTAGGAATTTGATAGGTCTGTCATCCCTGTCTGGCATTAGGAGATCAACCCTACTGGGTTTTAAAATACTTTGAGAGTTTCTGTTATAGATTTATTTTATACCTATGAGTCCTATTTATTAATAACACATTAATAAAAAATCTTTAGTAGGGGTCCAATGTTTTTTCTGGATGTTTGAACTGTGTTCGTTGGGGAATTGGGAGCCAATGAAGGGATTTATAGAGGGGGAAATTGGAGAAGTAGCAAGGAGAGTGGTGGATTAGTTGGGCCACAGAGTTAATGGTCTGCTCCCATCAACATTTTTCTCCTCTTAATATATTGCAATCATCATATCATATGACACTATGAATTTACAATTGCTAGTTTTGCCTTTCTACACAGTTAACTAATCTTTTTCTGCTCTATGTAGGAACAGGAAGTCCCTTGTCCCTGCATAACTGGTCAACTTTTGACCCAGCTGCTTTGTTTCTCCCCCTGCAAGGCACTTTTTCAGTGACTCATAACTTGAGCAGAGAAAATTGACCTCCTGTCTCTACATAGAGCTTAGAAGGATTCTTCTGGTCAGTTTTTAATTTCATAGACCTAATTTCATAGACCTAATGGAAAAAAAGAATAATCAACTGAGCTCAGAACACAGTGCTATTTAATATCAAACAAAAAAGGAGGATAAAAAATAGATTGGGGGGAATATATTAAGTAATTACAAAATGCGGAGAACCTCATGAAAATCCCTCTCTATCAAATTATAAAATTTAGCTTTTATTAGTGATTATATTAATAACTTAAGGTTATAAAAAGTTGTCCTTAATATAATCACTAATAAACGCTAACCTTTATTGATTGATAGAGAGGGATTTTCATGGGGTTCTCCGCATTTTGTTAATGTGCTATATAACATAATTGCAATATATTAAGAAGATAAATATTTTTACAAAAGTGCTTCTTTATGGACGAACTGGAGAGGTAAGAAAGTGATAGGATGGAAGATACAGACCAGGATATTGCAGTATTTCTGTACACTGTGTACATCTGGTCACTGTAGGAGCTGTAAAGGGCTAAATCTGATATTTATTATATATCCTATGGATAGGCCAGCAATATGAGGAAAGCCCCTTAAAGCGAACATGTCAGCAGTTTTGTCTGTCATTATAGAATGCTGTAGAAAAGCCCTGAAAGGCAGTGGCCGCATCTTATAGTAGCCAAAACAGCTGACAGGTTCCCTTTAAAGTAGAACAATGCAGGATCCAATATTTCCAGCTGTAATGTGACCCCTTAAGGGGAATCTGTCACCACCGGGAGGTATATGACCTATTAATATGGGCATACAAGTTATAGAAATGTTACACTAGTCCTTCCTGAGCGCCTCATATTATTGGTCTTGTTGTTATATTCTTTCTGTATGCTAATGATTTCTTCCAGACTCTGCAGTGTATGGTACCTGGAAGTAATCCCTGCTCCCTGTCCTCATTACAATACTAGTTGTGGCTCCAGAATCCGCACCTGCGCCCTGTACACCCTCAGATATACATACCTCTTCCTCCCTTCTGTGGGCACTGCATTCAGGGATCTTCTTTTCAGGCGTCAGCGGCTTCCGCTCCAGTAACCTCCAGCGTACATAATAAGATGCTCTCCCCACTTCCTCCCTGCATAGTCATCACCATGTACACATGGTTCCTAGTGATGACTGTGCAGGGAGGAAGTGGCGAGAGCACCTTATCGTTGCGAAGCCGGAGGTCACAGTTATTCGCCGGCGCCTGCGCAGAAAATCCCTGAATGCAGTGCCCACAGAAGGGAGGATGAGGTATCGATTTTTGAGGGAGTGTAGGATAGGATGCAGGTGCGGATTCCGGGGCCACAACTGACGTGCATGGGAAGAGGGTAGTATTACAATGTAGAGAGGGCACCGCATGCCCCACAGCCTGGAAAAAATCATTAACACACCGAAAGAATATAACATTTCTCAACAAGACCATTAATATGAGGCATACAGGTAGGACTAGTGTAACATTTCTATTACCTGTATGCCCATATTTATAGGTTATATACATCCTGGGATGGTGACAGTTTCCCTTTAAATTCATTTTTATTATGATGATCCATAATAAACCTTGCTGAACTATCAAAATAAGAAATGCTACACCAGTGTATAGATACAACAGGTTGAAAATGGAGCATCATTATAGGAAAAGCAGACATAAGACGAATTCTTCTAGAGTTTTCAGTTCTGCCACTTACAGTGCGTAGGCTGATTGTTAAAGTAAAGCCTTAGCACAGTTGTGCCGCTCCCACCAATCTCCACAAAAATGGTTCAGCATTATTAAATGTAATGAAGTGTGTAGAGAAAATCCATAATCTATTCGGAGTGTTAGCAATGGATACTTTATTAAACTTTCAGAGAGACCATTGGTAAGTGTTATTAGTTAGCATGATGAGTGCAGCATTATACTCTTTGGCTGCGTATAGCTTTACCTATTAAATGCATCATTGCTTAACAACTGTATTGTCTGGCGGATCGGGGTCCTTTTAGTGCTGTGAGCTCTGTATTGTGGACTGGAAATTCAGGGGAAGAATAAAACTGATTTTGATTGTGCGGGAGGTTATTCTCTTTTATGTTATAAACTATAATTTATCTGCAAAGAATCAAACAATCTGCTGATTACAGAGACACGCTCATCTATGACAGCAATGTTGCCCTTCGCTTGGAAATCTTAAAGATTTGGAAATATAGATTAACATCTTAAAAATACTAGAGCCCGATATATAAGTTTTACCATGAGGCCACCATGATAATAGTATTAGCACATCAAAGAGGATATCTGGGACTAAACTATTAATTATTATGCTTTCCTTCTATAATGCCATCATATTTTGCAGCACTTTACAGACATTTTCATGGCGGTCCCTATTGGTGCTCAGAATCTAAATTCCTTATCAGTATGTCTATAGAGCAGTGTTCCCTAACTCCTGTCCTCAAGAGCCACCAACAGGTCATGTTTTCAGGATTTCCTTAGTATTTCACAGGTGATGGAATTATTGTCTGTGAAGGTAATGCAATTATCACCTCGGCAATACTAATGAAATTCTTGAGCACCGGAGTTGGGGAACACTGCTATAGAGTGTGGGATGAAACTGGAGAATCCGGAAGAAATCCATGCGATCCTTGGTGGGATTTGAACCCTGGTCCCCAGCGCTGACATGCTAACCACTGAGCCACCGTGCGATGGCTTATCCGAGGCATAGGTAATCAATATGAGATCAACACCCGACACGCCCATCAATCAGCAAAAAACAATTTTATTTAATTTTTCTCAAAGGTCGATCAACTGCTTCAAGGGTGGCTGGATGTAGACGATGTACAGAATATCCAAGCCCTATGCATTGTTTAGTGGTTGCAGCAGAGTATTTCACCTTATCTCCTATTCAAATGAATGGGAGGTTAGCAGCAGTACTCAAGAGGGGCCACTAAAAAATGTATGGAGCTGGGATTTTCTGCTCATTGTTTCACAACAGCAGAATTCAGCTGGTCAGTGGGTGTTTCCTAGGGATAGATCATCACTAGTTTAGTCTTACACAACCGCTTTTGCAATCTCTTGAACTAGATATAACTTCACGCCATTCATTTGCCCCAACAGGAACCTGTTCCAAGGCTCATCGCTATTTAGTGAATTGATGAATTTAGTAACTTGCAGGGGTCTCAGTAAAATTATTCACCAATTGTTTTCATTTTTTTCTTGGCATTTACAAGTTGTTATGCACTAATCTAATAAAATAAGAGATTACATGGAGAGAACTGTAGCAGTTACTAAAATTGAAGCTCATACTTTTCCCTCGTGTACCTAATATTTGAACACTGGAAGCACTCATAATCTTAACATATATTGTAGTAAAAAATATATAAAAGATATGGACATAGCCAGGATATCATGTGTGATTATTTCCACATGTCACCTTCATGTTGAAAAACAATAAGTGAACATAGGTGACAATATCTCTGCCAGGATCAAAAAATGGCTTCCCCAATCTCGATCATAGGGAGCCTTGCGGTTGATTCTAGCTTGGCTGTTTTTCATATCCTCAGCATATTATAATGGACACAGCTGGACTTGTGGATAGCAAGATAATTCCTCCCCCTACACCCAATTGTCACCATTGCTGCCTAGTTTAATAATTTGTCTTCCAAAAGGTAGTTTATATGGCATGAATATCTAGTATTAATTCAGTTTAGATCAGTACATTTTTATAAATTTCTATCAATGCTTTACAACTTTTTGTCCTCCATCATTGGAGACTCTTAGTCTTATTACCAGAATCACATTATTTTTAACAAAACACAGTAAATGCACACTTATGGTTAATATACAGACTATGGCTGGCCTAAAGATTATTTCTGTTACCTTTATACCTTTATACCTTTCTTCATCTCTATTTGCCCGTCTGCGCATCCAGCTATACACAATGCTAAAACAATATTTTTCAGCAGTACCTGTTTCTTCTAAGTGCTGCAGGCCCCTCCTTTTTTATGTTTATAAGAATCCCCACCTATCTGCATAATAATCAAACTAATCCAAGTGTAGAATTAATCTTCAGCTTCTGAGCGCTGTCTTCTCCAGTATAGTTCCCACCCTGACCGATTTTATTTTCTGCCATCTACATTAGTGTAGCTGCCTGTGTGTAACCTCATTAGCTAGTCATAAGAGAGTTCAACTTTCCTGCCCTCCACCACACCAGAGCTTGTGCAACTAGGCAGTACAAAGCTGTATTTGTTGCCTTCTGTGACGTGAAATAGCAAATATTGCTCTGTTGATGCAAATAGCAGAAGATCATCAACAGATGTGCATCAACAGAGCAACATATGCAGTTTTACATGACTGGTGTTAGGGGTCGAGTTCCCGCCTCTGCACAGGGGGAATCTCGGGCCATCTTTGCTGTGGTCTCCCATTCTTCTCCTGCCACAGTGGAGCCTGCTCAGTGGAGACGATGCTCCCAGCGTCTTGCTCGGTCTCACTCTGTGCAAAGGGTTACTGCTGCTTTTCCAGCTTCTGCCATTGAAGTCAGTGCTGAGCAGCGGTGAGCAGACGCTTTTGGGACTAAGTCCTGCTTTTCCCCTTCTGAGCATGCCCAGGGTAAGATTTCTCATTGGAGATCGAAGGTCACATGCTTAGATACTGCAGCAAAACTTATTGGTTCTCCATGAAGGTCCTGAAGTTGCTCAGGCTCTGTGGCAGCCTCTCATTGGTCCTTCTAGGAAGGTCCTGTACTTGCTGCAGCTATAAAAGGTTTGCATGGCTGCACGACCATGCGCTAGTATCAAATCTAAGTGATGTGCTTTGTGCCAGTGTGGTTACGTGTATATGTGTTCAGGGACCCGGCTGAAAAAAACCCCTAGAGTACGGGCACCTCCGATGAGGAGACTGTGTGTATGGATTCAGGGCCCTGGCTGAAATAAGCCCCTAGAACACCGGCTCCTCCGGTGAGGAGGTTATATGATTGCCTCTTTGAATGTGTAACCACAAACTGCTATCTGCTCGGCAGTTGCTGTGTACTCCTGTGAGCTAAACAGGACACAGTGCTTTCTTTAGGCGACTCTGTGAAGTAACAGACTTCGCTTCTACCGGCATATAGGGCCACCATTTGCCAGCAGCAGGTTCTCTCCTGCACGGTGGACCCCAGGCTGCGAATGCCCCAAATATCATCTCTCTATTTACTCGGTGCGTTCCGCCAGCCCTAACAACTGGTCTCTCACTGCATGCAACAAAAGCAGCTCTTCTACACCGAGCCCAATGCTGCAGTATATACACACGTGGTCAAAATTGTTGGTACCCCTTGTTTAATGACAGAAAAACCCACAACGGTCGCAGAAATAACTGGAATCCGACAAGAGTAATAATAAATAAAAAATCTATGAAAATGAACAAATGAAAGTCAGACATTGCTTTTCAGCCATGCTTCCACAGAATTGAAAAAAAATAAAACTCATGAAATAGGCCTGTCATTAAACATGACCACGTGTGCATCTCCCATCAGCCACTCTATACAGAGCCCCATCCTGCAATAGATCTTTTCTTTTAGTTCCCTCTTGCAGTATAACTCTATCATCCCCTGTGTATAGCACCATCCTGCAGTACATCGCTCCTCTTAGTTACCAGCACATTGGCATCACTGATTCCTTGTGTGAAGTGTAGTTGTAGTGAAGGAGACTCTGATTTAAAATGGATTATATTGGCACAAGTGAATAAATATACAGTATGTGTACATCATTATGAGAACACGTTGTGGTTTTGGGAATAAACCTTCAAGGGAGTTCGTCTTCTCTAACTTTTTAGAAGCAAAAAAAAAAAAACAGAGCTAAGAACATTTTTTTGACATTTCACTGCAGCACGGACTCCGCTAGTGAATGCACTTCAAGCCACTATTACAGTCAGTAGGTACCACAGGGACAGCTGTAAAGGCAAAGTGTCCCGATGATCAATGATTTCCAGCAATTTTCACCCAAATTCTGAAGAATTTTATAATGTAAACACAGATGAGTCTTCTAGGAAAAGCAAAGTTTATTTTTCCTCCTGTAAAGGAGGACATTGTATTAGGTAATACAGTAGATTTGTAATTTGGCTTCTTGGATGAGCAGTTGTTGGACTGCAGACCGCAGCCGCCCAGTTCTGTTTCTTTTCTTTTCTCATCCGCATGAAATGCAGCCAATACATGTGGATCTGTGCATGACCCTGTGTGAAATACAACAGGAATGCCATTAGTAAATTGCTCTTGACAAATTCAAGAAGAATTTCCAGATGATTATTTGACTTTTCTTGCTGGCATCCATTTTGCTCTGTTGACTAATGGCTTCCTTTGTCCACTGTAATTTTTATTTCCCAGAAATGCATTGACAAGCTGCGCTCTTCCTTTCTTCTGTCCATAGTAAAATGGCCACTGGCTGCTCCGCAGTTGGAGTTAATGCTCCGTAATGTAACATGAAGTGTAATATACCTTGGTGTTTCTCGATCAGTCATACAAAATAATCACCGTGACAAATTTCAGAAAGTGTTTATTAAACCAAGTTGCTATAAGCCAGTTTGTAGTAATAACTGTGTACAGTAAATTGTCGAGAATTTCCTTTGGCAACAATTCTTGTGTTTTAACTTCCTCCCATAATAAACAGTCACAGCTGCACTCAGTTATACAGGAGGAGATCTCGTGGAGCACATAGACCCAAATGTGATCACAAGTGAGTACATTTAATTACAGCCTGCTGAAAATGTTGTTTCTAATGCTTAATTAAATGTGCCATCTCTTTGTGAGTGAGAGCATATGGAAAATGCTGCTCCATCCATCAATTGATTATTCTGCACATATTAACCTTCTCATTACAATATACTGAGGACAGGAGTCACTAGACGGCTTCCATTGCTTTTATTATTTTCACTTAGATCTTGGTGGGGAGTCCTTGGTAAATATGGAGTCTCAGTTTTTTTCCTATTTCTTTTTTACTATTTAAAGTATGGAGCAGTTTTGGGCTCTGATTCCTCAAGACCCGCATTGTTTACGAGTGTTTACTCCAGTCTTGATGAAGGGGCATGTGGGAGTCAGATACCCCTGATTTCTTAAGTCATGCACCTCTTGATGGAGTTGTCCCATACTTTGACAACCCCTTCTATGCTCACCTCCTGTGATGGCGACTTTCTAATGGTGTCAGTACTCACATTCCTGGGGCTCACATGAAGTTGTGACATCACAAGAGCCCCGCGCCCAATCAGTGCCAGATTCACTGTCCCTGCCTTCGGATGTATTGAATATCAGCAGCTTTTTTTGTAGCTTTTTTTCCTTTCGGGCCAGCAGGGGTTAATGTTAGTTTCCCTTGCTGGCAGCTTGCTGCAATTGCAGAGTTGCTAGATCAGCTGATGTGGGTGGAGACCACTCCCTCCATCCTTTAGATGGTCACCAGATGCATCCGCTGACTGTTGGTGATAGAGTTTCTCTGGAGACCATCTGATGAGTGAGGAGTTCTCTGGTGTCAGCGTGTATCAGCTGTTTGAGGTCCTGGTTCCGTATCCTCTGCTGAGTGGAGTTTGCAGCAGCAGCTTGGAAGCTGAGTGTTTATAACTTGTCTGTCTCATGCTTGTCACCACCCCTTCTGTTGCACCATCCGCAGTGGTGAGGCAAGTACCCTTGCCGGCCAGTGCACTAGCCAGGGCAGTGCGAGGTGACAGCCAGGGACGAGGTTCGTGACAGTGGCGGGGGAAGGACCCACTTAGGGCATCAAGGGAGTACAGGGACAGGCTCAGGTTGGAGCTCAGGAGGTGTCCCATCCCTCATTCCCTATCGGTAGGGCCTTACTCTCCCCATTTCCGTCCCCGTTGTTGGTGTTCGTTTTGTCATCCGTTGGATTTAACTGAGTCAGTTTCGTGACACTTCCACATGATAAAAGCAAGTTATATTGCAGATTGTGAATGGATGAACTGACATTTACATGCCAGATGTGAAATCCTTTACTTCAACCTATTCCCCTTATCTTAACTTGCAATAATTATTTTAAAATAATGAATTCATTTTATGAATGCCTGTAAGTATAGTGCCAGGTAAGTGCCAATACAAGCTTCTAAGCATCCTGAATCCTGATATGTAATATAAAGCAGCTCTACTTTGAATGTATTACATATGAAGTAAAGAACAATTATAGTCTTTGGGAATTACAGAAACAAGTCAGAATTGACTGCTTGGGCCTTCATGGTCATGAAATTGCAGACATCATTTTGCTGTTCTTGATAAAGATAGGTCCATCTTTTTTATCTAATATATAAAGCTGAATGTGTGTATGTGTGTATGTATGTATGTATGTGTGTATGTCCGGGATTGGCATCTGCACCGTCGCAGCTAGAGCCACAAAATTTTGCACAGTCACACATCTGGACCCCGAGAGCATCATAGGCTATGTTGTGAGGCGAAATATTAACCCCGCGCGTTCCAATTCACCAAACAATTTTGCCCCTATCTACATAATGGGGAAAAAGTGAAAGGAAAAGTGTTGGAGGCATCGCAGCTACAGCCACAAAATTTTGCACAGTCACACATCTAGACCCTGAGAGCGTCATAGGCTATGTTGTGAGGTGAAATTTTAACCCCGCTCTTTCCAATTCACCAAACAATTTTGCCCCTATCTACATAATGGGGAAAAAGTGAAAGGAAAAGTGTTGGAGGCAAATTGACAGCTGCCAGATGTGAACAAGGGGGACTGAAAGAGTGAGAGCGATGGCGCCAAAGAGTATATACCGTACAGTTGCTAAGGTGGGGCCCCGACATGGCATAGTCACCACACACGGGGATATGAACACACACACAAAAGGTGCCACACACTACCACGTGCTTGAACACATATACCACCCTCAGCACACATTTCACCACAAATACACCAACCTCACCACATAAAAGTCGAAACACAAAAGTCGCCGCTCAAAACTAGGCTCACGCCAAACTCTGCACACGTGCAAAACTCACCTCATGGAAAACTCGCCACATGCAAAACTTGCACACGTGGAAAAATTGCCACATGCAAAAGTTGCCTCACACAAAACTTGCACATACTCAAAATGCACCACACATAAAACTCACCACGCGCAAAACTCGCCATGCACAAAACTTGCTGCACACAACTTGCTACACTAACCTGTCACATGCAACTCGACACACAAAAAGTTGCTACATGCATGTCGCCACACAAAGCTCGTCTCACAAAAGTCGCTACATGCATGTCGCCACATGCAAATCAACACACACAACTTGCAACCAAAACTAAGAGTCAAAGTCCGCACTCACAGTAGGTTAAATCAGAGATACTGGGTGGAAACCATAAAGCATGCGTTTCTTCAGCCAGTATTATGGGTTTGGGTGCTCCTTGTGAAAAAACAGAGTCCAAAATTCAGTACAACGAAGGAGAAGTAGAAAGGAGCACTCACCATCCAGAAGAAATGTTCAGTCTTTATTGTGGCATAAAATGTATAGCAAGGTCTCACAGGAGAACGTGGGTGTCACGAGACTTCCCACGTTCTCCTGTGAGACCTTGCTATACATTTTATGCCACAATAAAGACTGAACATTTCTTCTGGATGGTGAGTGCTCCTTTCTACTTCTCCTTCGTTGTACAACACACACAACTTAACACATGAAACTCGCCCTAAAACACACACAAGTCTGGTATTATCCTTCAAAAATAAAAATCTGAATAATAAGCAGACAAACTGCAAGAGCAACAAATGTACCATATAGGAAATATGGCAGCTGTCAGTCACATTATGTGTATGCGTGAGCTAATATATAATGCCAGGGGGAGGGCTTCCTGTTGGCTGGGGATTTATCAGGCTGCCAATTTAGCTTACAAATACTGAGGTAAAAATACTGACCAAATAACGTGTGAACGTGGTCTAATACAGGAGGAGATGACACACAGATATATACTATAAACAGGAGGAGATGACACACAAGTATATACTATATACAGGAGAGATGACACAGGTATATACTATATACAGGAGGAGATGACACACAGGTATATACTATATACAGGAGCAGATGACACACAGGTAAATACTACATACAGGAGGAGATGACTTACAGGTATATACTATATACAGGAGGAGATGACACACATATATACTATATACAAGAGATGACATACGGGTATATACTATATACAGGAGGAGATGACACACAGGTATATACTATATACAGGAGGAGATGACACACACGTATATACTATATACAGGAGGAGATGACACACACATATATACTATATACAGGGGAGATGACACACAGGTATATACTATATACAGGAGGAGATGACATACAGGTATATACTATATACAGGAGGACATGACACAGGTATATACTATATACAGGAGGAGATAACATGCAGGTATATACTATATACAGGAGATGACAACCTGCTATATACTATATACAGGGGAGATGACATACAGGTACATACTATATACAGGGGCAATGACACACAGGTATATACTATATACAGTGGAGATGACACACAGGTATATACTATATACAGGAGGAGATGACATACAGGTATATACTGTATACTGGAGGAGATGACACACAGGTATATACTATATACAGGAGCAGATGATACACAGGTATATACTATATACAGGAGGAGATGACTTACAGGTACATACTATATACAGGAGGAGATGACACACGTATATACTATATACAGGAAGAGATGACATACAGGTATATACTATATAAAAGAGGAGATGACACATAGGTATATAGAGGAGGGGATGACATACAGCAGGTATATACTATATACAGGGGAGATGACATATAGGTATATACTATATATAGGAGATGACATACAGGTATATACTATATATAGGAGGAGATGACATACAGGTATATAGTATATACAGAAGAGATGACATACAGGTATCTATATATATAATTGCCTAAGGGTTTTTCTGTCTGTCTGTCTGTCTGTCTGTCCTGGAAATCCCGGCTCTCTGATTGGTCGAGGCCGCCAGGCCTCGACCAATCAGCAACGGGCACAGCGATGATGATGTCATAAAGGACGTAGAAATCCCGCGTCTGATTGGTCGAGGCCGCCAGGCCTCGACCAATCAGCAACGGGCACAGCGACGATGATGTCATAAAGGACGTAGACATCTCACGTTTCTGATTCAGCGACGGGCACAGTATCGAAATAGATGTCATAATGGTTGCCATGGCGACGATGATGTCATAGGTTGCCTCGAACAATCAGCGACGGGCACAGTCTGCCGCGAATTCTGGAATCATCATTGTCCATATACTACGGGGACATGCATATTCTAGAATACCCGATGCGTTAGAATCGGGCCACAATCTAGTATAATATATACAGGAGGAGATGACACATTGGTATATACAATATACAGAAGGAGATGACATACAGCAGGTATATACTATTTACAGGGGAGATGACATACAGGTTTATACTATATACAAGAGAAGACATACAGGTGTATACTATATATAAGGGAGATGACAAACATGTATATACTGAGGTGAAAATGAGGAGTGTGAGGTGAAAATGAAAAGGTGTGAGTGAAAAATGAGAGGAGTGAGGGAAAATAGTGGAGTGATCGGAAAATGACAGATGTGAAGTTGAAATGACAAGTGTTAGGGGGGAATAAGAGGAGTGGGGGGGAATAAGAGGAGTGAGGGGGAAAATGAGAGGTGCAACGGAGAAAATGAGAGGTGTAAGGTAGAAAATGAGAGGCATGATGGGAAAATAAGAGACGTGAGGTGCTATAACTAACCACAGATATTTACTATGCCCAGGCAACGCCGGGCTCTTTAGCTAGTTTTACAACAGTCGACCATGTTCAATGGGCAATTTCTACATCTGTAAAGTCTTTTATCAAAGGGTTCAAAGCAATATTTTAACATCTGCTTCAACAGCTATTATTTTCTGCCATGTAGATAGCAGAATTTAGTCAGACATTGCAATATTTCCTCTGATTTGTAGCTTAGGTGAAACATCTTTGTTACTGTATAATGTCTAAATTTATTAGATTCGGAGGAAAACATATTAATCACGGTATGATTATTTCATTCTTACTGCTGGATAAAATGGTAGATCATTTTAGGACATAGTGTTTGGGGAAATCATCCAGCTCTCTGCAAACTTCTTTTAGTTCTATGATTATATCAGCTAGAAAAGCTAATATACAAGAGGGATCCATAGTCTGCCGGCTCAAATCTTGGGAGAGCAAAAAATGATCATACTGGATGATCAAGCTGAAGAATTGTTGTGGCTTTTGGGAAGTTTTCATTAAATAGCAATGTGATATGTGAGGGATAAAAGAATTTTATATGTTAAGTAGGACTTCAAGCTCTTATTGTAAATAAGCTAGAGGTAGAGAAGTAGCACTAAAGAAGACTGATAGTCAAGTCTTTATATCCACAGACTCTGGTAAGAGAATATTATTTTAACTCTCAGTATTGTAGACTGTTTCCAGATCTAAAGGTGAAAAATTTCAAACCACAGTAGGCAATATAAAAGAAATTAGTGTTAGAAATAAACAAACTTTTTAAAATTCAAATTCGCCGGATCCACCAAAGTTTTGCCAAAAGTTTGTTTTGCAGTTAATAAATTTGCTTGAATCTTGATACTAGAAAGCTAGTTATAGCCCAGAAAATACACACCGGGAAAAAGAGAGAGAGAAAGAGAACGCAGCTGATCTCAAGAGCTAACACTTTACAGATGAGAGAGGATCCTGTTGACCTCAAGAGTTAACACTTTACAGATGAGAAATGGGATCCTGTTGACCACAAGAGTTAACACTTGTGAGAGGGAGAACCCTTCTGACCATAAGAGCTTTCATTCTGAACAAGCTTTCACTCTATACAAGAGAGGGATCTTTACTGACCATAAGAACTTACAATGCACGAGAGAAAAAAAAAACTCTGCTGACCATAAGAAAAAGAGAGATCTCATATGGCCCAGAAACTGACCATAATTTTGCAGGGCATTATAAGGAAACTCACTGGGCATTCATATTCGCACATTCTCTAATGGGAAATGGTGACACTCAAGTTTTTATTTTTGCGGTTTCTGAATCAAATCACAAACTGCTCAAATTTGCAATAAACAGCACATTTCATGAAATGATACTCAAATCCATCCCTCCACAGAATTAATAAAGTGTTGAATTCAGCTTTATAGCCAGTCTTTTGAGTTCTGCTTGTTCAAAAACTTTATTTACATGAATGGTGATATTCTTGAGTTTCCTAATGTTTTTTTCCTTGTTTTTTCTGAGGCTCAAGCTGGCCATGCAGCATGACAGCCATACACCTCATAATGAGGCAACTAAGTGACCAGCAGTTGGAGCATATCCTATATAATCTTTCCGCTAGCTCCTTACAATAGTGCTCGCTTATTAAGTTGCCATAGTCAGTACAGGCTTTAAACGTGCCTTTATTCAGGCTAGATTCAGAAATCCATGTGAATCTTAGGCTGGGTTCACATTGCGTCCTGGCAGTCCGTTTGACGGACTACTTAACACCGCGGCATAAACGCGGTGTAACTTAGTCCGTTAAGGCCTCTATTGACTGCAATGTCGGATGCATCGCTAGTGCACGCCCACGATGGGCGTGCGCTAGGGATGTGCCATCATTGAGTGACGGACCCTGAGACGCGGGCTGCAGCGTTTCCGGGTCCGTCACTGCTAGCGCAGATAGAGCTAGCAGATGCTCTATCTGCGCTAGTGTGATGTAAACGTCGGCACTTGCGTTACAGCAGCCCGTTAGCGTATGTGCTGAACGGGCTGCTGCTAACGCAGTGTGAACCCGGTCTTACAATCCGAGGGAAACTTACTGAGTTTTCCTCAGGTGTCATCTTACATGTTTTTTTTTCAGTAAAGTGGTGTGCTTGATTCCATTACAGTGACAAAACCTTAAAAGTTCAGCACATTTTTATTCTAGCTTTTCCCGAGCAGTAAATCCAGGAGACCTAGAAGAAAACGTAATGTGTTGCGATTTGCATGCCTCATGGGTTCCCATAGACTTCAATGGCTGAATCTGAACCACAAATTGGATCAGAACATGACTTGCTCCAACTCTCAGCTCTGTGATGTTAACTGCATGTGGTGTTGCTCAGACATAGTCTTTTTGGACAAAGGTCCATGATTATGCATCTGATCAATTTACCAATTTTGCCCCCTTTGGTGCTATATGGGACATTTTTGAATATCTAGATGTTGAAACATAACGATTCAATCCTAGTGTGATGAAGATTGACTGGGCAAAGATGCCTCTTCAAAAGGAATAAAGAGTTCAACATTTCAACATTTCACCTTACCACATTTGTAAATACTTGCAAGATAGTTTGGGATCAACCACATGGTCTTAACAAAGGCTGTTGATGGGAGATCCTCCGAAGATGTTACCTTCGTTTTCCACTACAGGTTATGCCCGCTATAAGAGACACCAAGGCCACACACCACGAGGATGAGGTCCTCTATTACTATTCTCCTCTACTATTTGCTCTACCATCACTTTAATTTTCCTTGATGGGAGAGAGGCAGAACCATGGGTAATTGTTGTTATTGGTGCTCATTTGACGTCACTCTTAAAGTTTGCTTTCTTCTTCCTTGACCTGTTGCACATTAATTTATATTACTTTATTGACTCAAAAAGGATATAAAGAACAGTTTCTCTTTAGTCAAATCAACCATTTATTACGATAATTCCTTTATTTATCTACGTTATGTGTTTTTGAAATCTGAAAAATGTTAAAACCTTCCTTCAAAAAAATAACACTTGAGTTTTTAGATCAGAAACTCTCCAACCATCCTGTCAAAAGTTAAATTTTTTAACTCCTTCTGTTTTTGAAGAGTTTCTTCTTTAACCCCTTCGCACCAGCCGCCGTACTAGTACTGCGCTGCCGGCACTGCATAAGTGCCAGCAGCAGTACTAGTACGGCGCACCGATCACCGCGGTCTCGCGCTGAGCGCCGCGGTGATCGGGTGCGGGTGTCAGCTGTATATGACAGCTGACACCCCGCAGCAATGCCCACGATCGGCGCTATCGCCGATCGCGGGCATTTAACCCCTCTGATGCCGCTGTCAGTAGTGACAGCGGCATAGAGGGGGATCGCGCAGGGACGGGGGCTCCCTGCGCTCTCCCACCGGAGCAACGCAATGAGATCGCGTTGCTCCGGTGACCCGGAAGGAGTCCCCGGATCCAAGATGGCCGACGGACACCTTCAGGGTCATGAAGTGACCTGGCTAGCCGGCGCCTGCTAAGAGCAGGCGCTGGAAAGCCAGCTAAGCTGCCTGTCAGATCGTTGATCTGACAGTGTGCTATGCACAGTGTCAGATCAACGATCTGATCTAATACAGAGATGTCCCACCCTGGGACAATGTTAGAAAGTAAAAAAAAAAAATAGAATGTGTAAAAAAAAAATTTAAAAAAATCCCCAAATTAAAAAAAAAAAAACATTTCCCAATAAATACATTTATTTATGTAAAAAAAAAAAAAACAATAAATGTACACATATTTGGTATCGCCGCGTCCGTAACGACCCGCTCTATAAAACTATCACACTAGTTAACCCCTTCAGTGAACACCGCAAAAAAAACAAAAAAAAAACAAGGCAAAAAACAACGCTTTATTATCATACAGGCGAACAAAAAGTAGAATAACACGCGATCAAAACGACGGATATAAATAACCATGGTACCGCTGAAAACGTCATCTTGTCCCGCAAAAAAAAAGCCGCCATACAGCATCATCAGCAGAAAATTAAAAAAGTTATAGCTCTCAGAATAATGCGATGCAAAAACAATTATTTTTTTATATAAAATAGTTTTTATTGTGTAAAAGCGCCAAAACATAAAAAAATTACATAAATGAGGTATCGCTGTAATCGTACTGACCCGAAGAATAAAACTGCTTTATCCATTTTACCACACGTGGAACGGTATAAACGCCCCCCCTAAAAGAAATTCAGGAATTGCTGGTTTTTGTTCATTCCGCCTCCCAAAAATCGGAATAAAAAGCAATCAAAAAATGTCATCTGCCCGAAAATGTTACCAATAAAAACATCAACTCGTCCCACAAAAAACAAGACCTCATATGACTCTGTGGGCCAAAATATGGATAAATTATAGCTCTCAAAATGTGGTGATGCAAAAACTATTTTTTGCAATAAAAAGCGTCTTTTAGTGTGTGACAGCTGCCAATCATAAAAATCCGCCAAAAAAACGCTATAAAAGTAAATCAAACCCCCCTTCATCACCCCCTTAGTTAGGGAAAAATAATAAAATGTAAAAAAATGTATTTATTTCCATTTTCCCATTAGGGCTAGGGTTAGGGCTAGGGTTAGGGCTAGGGTTAGGGTTAGGGCTAGGGCTAGGGTTAGGGTTAGGGTTGGGGTTAGGGTTTCAGTTATAATTGGGGGTTTCCACTGTTTAGGCACATCAGGGGCTCTCCAAACGCGACATGGCGTCCGATCTCAATTCCAGCCAATTCTGCTTTGAAAAAGTAAAACAGGGATCCTTCCCTTCCGAGTTTTCCTGTGTGCCCAAACAGTGTGTTGTGAATTCTGTGGTCACAAGTGGTATTGCAGTCTCTGGGCGTCCTCCCTCAGGTGTTTTGGTGAGCTCGTTGGCTGCCTTGCTATTTAGCTCCACCTGAGTCTGTCTTCCTTGCTCCTTGTCAATGTTCCAGTGTTGGATCTGAGCTACTGCATCTTTCCTTGGGCCTGCTGCTCTGCTAGATAAGTGCTTCTAGTTTGTTTTCTGTTTTTTCTGTCCAGCTTGTTATTATCTTTTGCTGGAAGCTCTGAGAAGCAAAGGGGTGCACCGCCGTGCTGTTAGTTCGGCACGGTGGGTCTTTTTTGCCCCTTTGCGTGGTTTTCGTTTTAGGGTTTTTTGTAGACTGCATAGTTCTCTTTGCTATCCTCGCTCTGTCTAGAATATCGGGCCTCACTTTGCTGAATCTATTTCATTCCTACGTTTGTCTTTTCATCTTGCTAACAGTCATTATATGTGGGGGCTGCCTATTCCTTTGGGGTATTTCTCTGAGGTAAGTCAGGCTTGTATTTCTATCTTCAGGCTAGTCAGCTCCTCAGGCAGTGCCGAGTTGCATAGGTAGTGATAGGCGCAATCCACTGCTGCTTCCAGTTGTGTGAGGACAGTTCAGGTACTGCAGTCTACAGAGATTCCACGTCTCAGAGCTCGTCCTATTGTTTTGGGTTTTTGCCAGATCTCTGTATGTGCGCTGATTACTGCACGCTGTGTTGCCTGATTGCCAGCCATAACAGTACAAGGAGCCAATTCAATGATTTCCAATAGAGGGAAAAAAGAAATCCTGACATCATTTTTTTTTCTTAGCTCTGTCTTCAGTCTTTTTTTTCCCCTAGACATTAGAGTGCTTCAGGACACAGCTGTGGACATGGATATTCAGGCTCTGTGCTCCTCAATGGATAATCTCGTTGTAAATGTACAAAAGATTCAAGATACTATTGATCAGAAATCGATGCTAGAACCAAGAATTCCGATTCCTGATTTGTTTTTTGGTGACAGAACTAAGTTCCTGAGCTTCAGAAATAATTGTAAGCTATTTTTGGCCTTGAAACCTCATTCTTCTGGTAATCCTATTCAACAGGTTTTGATTATTATTTCTTTTTTGCGCGGCGACCCACAGGACTGGGCGTTTTCTCTTGCACCAGGAGATTCTGCATTGAGTAATATTGATGCATTTTTCCAGGCGCTGGGATTGCTTTACGATGAGCCTAATTCAGTGGATCAAGCTGAGAAAAATCTGCTGGCTTTATGCCAGGGTCAGGATGATGTAGAACTATATTGTCAGAAATTTAGAAAATGGTCAGTACTCACTCTGTGGAATGAATCTGCACTAGCGGCTTTGTTCAGAAAGGGTCTCTCTGAAGCTCTTAAGGATGTAATGGTGGGATTTCCTATGCCTGCTGGTTTGAATGAGTCTATGTCCTTGGCCATTCAGATCGGTCGTCGCTTGCGCGAGCGTAAATCTGTGCACCATCTGGCGGTATTGTCTGAGAGTAAGCCTGAGCCTATGCAGTGCAACAGGACTATGACTAAAGTAGAACGGCACGAACACAGACGTCTGAACAGACTGTGTTTCTATTGTGGTGATTCTACTCATGCTATTTCTAATTGTCCTAAACGCACTAGGCGGTTCGATAGTTCTGCCGTTATTGGTACTGTACAGTCCAAATTCCTTTTGTCCATTACCTTAATGTGCTCTTTGTCATCATATTCTGTCATGGCGTTTGTGGATTCAGGCGCTGCCCTGAATCTGATGGATTTGGATTATGCTAAACGTTGTGGATTTTTCTTGGAGCCTTTGCGGTGTCCTATTCCGTTGAGAGGAATTGATGCTACACCTCTGGCCAAGAATAAGCCTCAGTACTGGGCCCAGCTGACCATGTGCATGGCTCCTGCACATCAGGAAGTTATTCGCTTTTTGGTACTGCATAATTTGCATGATGTGGTCGTGTTGGGGTTGCCATGGCTACAAACCCATAATCCAGTATTGGATTGGAACTCTATGTCGGTAACCAGCTGGGGTTGTCAGGGAGTACATGGTGATGTTCCATTTTTGTCTATTTCGTCATCCATTCCTTCTGACATCCCAGAGTTCTTGTCGGACTTTCAGGATGTATTTGAAGAGTCCAAGTCTGATGCCCTTCCTCCGCATAGGAATTGTGATTGTGCTATCGATTTGATTCCTGGTAGTAAATTCCCTAAGGGTCGTTTATTTAATTTGTCCGTACCTGAACACACCGCTATGCGCAGTTATGTGAAGGAGTCCCTGGAGAAGGGACATATTCGCCCATCGTCGTCACCATTGGGAGCAGGGTTCTTTTTTGTAGCCAAGAAGGATGGTTCGCTAAGACCGTGTATTGATTACCGCCTTCTTAATAAGATCACTGTTAAGTTTCAGTATCCCTTGCCATTGATTTCTGACTTGTTTGCTCGGATTAAGGGGGCTAGTTGGTTTACTAAGATTGATCTTCGTGGTGCGTATAATCTGGTGAGAATCAGGCAGGGAGATGAATGGAAAACGGCATTTAATACGCCCGAGGGTCATTTTGAGTATCTGGTGATGCCGTTCGGACTTGCCAATGCTCCATCTGTTTTTCAGTCTTTTATGCATGACATTTTTCGTGAGTATCTGGATAAATTCTTGATTGTTTACTTGGATGACATTTTGATCTTCTCAGATGATTGGGAGTCTCATGTAAAGCAAGTCAGAATGGTTTTCCAGGTACTGCGTGCTAATTCCTTGTTTGTGAAGGGATCAAAGTGTCTCTTCGGTGTGCAGAAAGTTTCATTTTTGGGGTTCATCTTTTCCCCTTCTACTATCGAGATGGATCCGGTTAAGGTTCAGGCCATCCAGGATTGGACTCAGCCGACATCTCTAAAAAGTTTGCAGAAATTCCTGGGCTTTGCTAATTTTTATCGTCGCTTCATCTGTAATTTTTCTAGCATTGCCAGACCATTGACCGATTTGACCAAGAAGGATGCTGATTTGGTTAATTGGTCTTCTGCTGCCGTGGAAGCTTTTCAGGAGTTGAAGCGTCGTTTTTGCTGTGCCCCTGTGTTGTGTCAACCTGATGTTTCTCTTCCGTTCCAGGTCGAGGTTGATGCTTCTGAGATTGGTGCAGGGGCGGTTTTGTCACAGAGAGGTTCTGGTTGCTCAGTGTTCAAACCATGTGCTTTCTTTTCCAGGAAATTTTCTGCTGCTGAGCGTAATTATGATGTGGGCAACCGAGAGTTGCTGGCCATGAAGTGGGCATTCGAGGAGTGGCGTCATTGGCTTGAGGGTGCTAAGCATCGCGTGGTGGTTTTGACTGATCATAAGAACCTTACTTATCTTGAGTCTGCCAAGCGCTTGAATCCTAGACAGGCCCGTTGGTCGTTATTTTTTGCTCGTTTTGATTTTGTGATTTCATACCTTCCGGGCTCTAAAAATGTGAAGGCGGATGCTCTGTCTAGGAGTTTTGTGCCCGACTCTCCGGGGTTATCTGAGCCGGCGAGTATCCTCAAGGAAGGAGTCATTGTGTCTGCCATCTCCCCTGATTTGCGGAGAGTGTTGCAGAAATTTCAGGCTAATAAACCTGATCGTTGTCCGGCCGAGAAACTGTTCGTCCCTGATAGGTGGACTAGTAAAGTTATCTCTGAACTTCATTGTTCGGTGCTGGCCGGTCATCCAGGAATCTTTGGTACCAGGGAGTTGGTTGCTAGATCCTTTTGGTGGCCGTCTCTGTCGCGGGATGTGCGTGCTTTTGTGCAGTCCTGTGGAATTTGTGCTAGGGCTAAGCCCTGCTGTTCACGTGCCAGTGGGTTGCTTTTGCCCTTGCCGGTCCCGAAGAGGCCTTGGACACATATTTCGATGGATTTCATTTCTGACCTTCCCGTTTCTCAAAAGATGTCTGTCATTTGGGTGGTCTGTGATCGCTTTTCTAAAATGGTCCATCTGGTGCCCTTGGTTAAATTGTCTTCCTCCTCTGATTTGGTGCCTTTGTTCTTCCAGCATGTGGTTCGTTTGCATGGCATTCCTGAGAATATTGTTTCTGACAGAGGTTCCCAGTTTGTCTCAAGGTTCTGGCGAGCCTTTTGTGGTAGGATGGGCATTGACCTATCTTTTTCCTCGGCCTTCCATCCTCAGACTAATGGCCAGACCGAACGAACCAATCAGACCTTGGAAACATATCTGAGATGTTTTGTTTCCGCTGACCAGGATGATTGGGTGTCATTTTTGCCGTTGGCTGAGTTCGCCCTTAATAATCGGGCCAGCTCGGCTACCTTGGTCTCTCCATTTTTCTGCAATTCTGGGTTCCATCCTCGTTTCTCTTCAGGACAGGTTGAGTCTTCGGACTGTCCTGGTGTGGATTATGTGGTGGACAGGTTGCAGCAGATCTGGACTCAGGTAGTGGACAATTTGACCTTGTCCCAGGAGAAGGCTCAGCTTTTCGCTAATCGCAGACGCCGTGTGGGACCCCGACTTCGTGTTGGGGATCTGGTTTGGTTATCTTCTCGTCATATACCTATGAAGGTTTCCTCTCCTAAATTTAAACCTCGTTTTATTGGTCCGTATAGGATTTCTGAGATTCTCAATCCGGTGTCTTTTCGTCTGACCCTCCCAGACTCCTTTTCCATACATAATGTATTCCATAGGTCGTTGTTGAGGAGATACGTGGCACCTATGGTTCCATCTGTGGAGCCTCCTGCCCCTGTTTTGGTGGAGGGGGAATTGGAGTATATTGTGGAGAAGATTTTGGATTCTCGTGTCTCTAGACGGAAACTCCAGTATCTGGTCAAATGGAAGGGTTATGCTCAGGAAGATAATTCCTGGGTTTTTGCCTCTGATGTCCATGCCCCAGATCTTGTTCGTGCCTTTCATGTGGCTCATCCTGGTCGGCCTGGGGGTTCTGGTGAGGGTTCGGTGACCCCTCCTCAAGGGGGGGGTACTGTTGTGAATTCTGTGGTCACAAGTGGTATTGCAGTCTCTGGGCGTCCTCCCTCAGGTGTTTTGGTGAGCTCGTTGGCTGCCTTGCTATTTAGCTCCACCTGAGTCTGTCTTCCTTGCTCCTTGTCAATGTTCCAGTGTTGGATCTGAGCTACTGCATCTTTCCTTGGGCCTGCTGCTCTGCTAGATAAGTGCTTCTAGTTTGTTTTCTGTTTTTTCTGTCCAGCTTGTTATTATCTTTTGCTGGAAGCTCTGAGAAGCAAAGGGGTGCACCGCCGTGCTGTTAGTTCGGCACGGTGGGTCTTTTTTGCCCCTTTGCGTGGTTTTCGTTTTAGGGTTTTTTGTAGACTGCATAGTTCTCTTTGCTATCCTCGCTCTGTCTAGAATATCGGGCCTCACTTTGCTGAATCTATTTCATTCCTACGTTTGTCTTTTCATCTTGCTAACAGTCATTATATGTGGGGGCTGCCTATTCCTTTGGGGTATTTCTCTGAGGTAAGTCAGGCTTGTATTTCTATCTTCAGGCTAGTCAGCTCCTCAGGCAGTGCCGAGTTGCATAGGTAGTGATAGGCGCAATCCACTGCTGCTTCCAGTTGTGTGAGGACAGTTCAGGTACTGCAGTCTACAGAGATTCCACGTCTCAGAGCTCGTCCTATTGTTTTGGGTTTTTGCCAGATCTCTGTATGTGCGCTGATTACTGCACGCTGTGTTGCCTGATTGCCAGCCATAACAACAGTGGTTCCCCCCAACATATGGGGTATCAGCGTTCTCAGGACAAGTTGGACAACAACTTTTGGGGTCCAATTTGTCCTGTTACCCTTGGGAAAATAAAAGCATAGGGGATAAAATATCATTTTCGTGGAAAAAAAAAATTTTTTATTTTCACCGCTCTGCGTTATAAACTGTAGTGAAACACTTGTTGGTTCAAAGCTCTAACAACACATCTAGATAAGTTCCTTGGGGGGTCTAGTTTCCAATATGGGATCACTTGTGGGGGGTTTCTACTGTTTAGGTACATCAGGGGCTCTACAAATGCAACATGACGCCTGCAGACCATTCCATCTAAGTCTGCATTTCAAATGGCGCTCCTTCCCTTCCGAGCTCTGCCGTGCACCCAAACAGTGGTTCCCCCCAACATATGGGGTATCAGCGTTCTCAGGACAAGTTGGACAACAACTTTTGGGGTCCAATTTGTCCTGTTACCCTTGGGAAAATGAAAGCATAGGGGATAAAATATCATTTTCGTGGAAAAAAATATATTTTTTATTTTCACGGCTCTGCGTTATAAACTGTAGTGAAACACTTGTTGGTTCAAAGCTCTCACAACACATCTAGATAAGTTCCTTGGGGGGTCTAGTTTCCAATATGGGGTCACTTGTGGGTAGTTTCTACTGTTTAGGTACATCAGGGGCTCTGCAAATGCAACATGACACCTGCAGTCCATTCCATCTAAGTCTGCATTTCAAACGGTGCTCCTTCCCTTCCGAGCTCTGCCATGCACTCAAACGGTGGTTCCCCCCCACATGTGGGGTATCAGCGTACTCAGGACAAATTGGACAATAACATTTGTGGTCCACTATCTCCTGTTACCCTTGGGAGAAAAAAAAATTGCGGGCTAAAACATCATTTTGTGGAAAGAAAAAATGATTTTTTAATTTTCACAATGCTACATTCTAAACTTTAGTGAAACAATTGGGGGTTAAAAGTGCTCACCACATATCTAGATAAGTTCCTTAGGGGGTCTTCTTTCCAAAATGGGGTCACTTGTGGGGGGTTTCCACTGTTAAGGCACGTCAGGGGCTCTCCAAATGCGACATGGCGTCCGATCTCAATTCCAGCCAATTTTGCATTGAAAAGTCAAATGGCGCTCCTTCCCTTCCGAGCTCTGCCATGCGCTCAAACAGTGGTTTATCCCTATATATGAAGTATCGACGTACTCAGGACAAATTGCAAAACAACTTTTGGGGTCCAATTTATCCTTTTACCCTTGGGAAAATAAAAAATTTGGGGCAAAAAGATCATTTTTTGTGAAAATTAAATATAATTTTTTTTTACGGCTCTACATTATAAACTTCTGTGAAGCACTTGGAGGTTCAAAGTGCTCACCACACATCTAGATTAGTTCCTTAGGGGGTCTACTTTCCAAAATGGTGTCACTTGTGGGGGTTTCCACTGTTTAGGCACATCAGGGGCTCTCAGAAAAAGCAATAGTGTGCAAAAAACACACCATATATATACCCCCTGGCTCAAGACAGAATCAGCTGTGGAGGATATCCACTAATAAAACATAACTTTTAATATTAAATGCTAAAAACTGCACATCCAACAGGACACAAACGAAAAAAACATACAAAGTGCTCAGGTGAACCAGTGCTCAATAAAAAAGAATGGTTGGATCTCACCCAAGCTGCCGGACACTGTATACTTCCGTACGACACAGTAGAGATCCAATTAGGAAGGGAGGAAGATTCTACGTTTCAAGAGGTTTTGGGACTCTGCCTTTACACATATTGGGTGGGCTGGTCCCTTAGAGCAAAGTCCATTTGGGGCCTGTCCTTGTCAGGACAGGAGTTACAGAGGGGTTACAGGGTAGATATACTACTTCAGCCCTGCCCCTCCTCATCTAATTGGATCTCTACTGTGTCGTACGGAAGTATACAGTGTCCGGCAGCTTGGGTGAGATCCAACCATTCTTTTTTATTGAGCACTGGTTCACCTGAGCACTTTGTATGTTTTTTTCGTTTGTGTCCTGTTGGATGTGCAGTTTTTAGCATTTAATATTAAAAGTTATGTTTTATTAGTGGATATCCTCCACATCAGGGGCTCTCCAATCGTGACATGGGCTCCGATCTCAATTCCAGCAAATCTCGCATTGAAAAGTCAAATGGCGCTCCTTCCCTTCCGAGCTCTGCCATGTGCCCAAACAGTGGTTTACCCCCACATATGGGGTATCAGCGTACTCAGGACAAATTGTACAACGTCTTTTGTGGTCCAATTTCTCCTGTTACCCTTGGTAAAATGAAACAAATTGGACCTGAAGTAAAAATTTTGTGAAAAAAAAGTTAAATGTTCAATTTTTTTCAACATTCAAAAAATTCCTGTGAAGCACCTGAAGGGTTAATAAACTTTTTGAATGTGGTTTTGAGTACCTTGAGGGGTGCAGTTTTTAGAATGGTGTCACTTTTGGGCATTTTCTGTCATATAGACCCCTCAAAGTCACTTCAAGTGTGAGGTGGTCCGTAAAAAAATGGTTTTGTAAATTTTGTTGCAAAAATGAGAAATCGCTGGTCAACTTTTAACCCTTATAACGTCCTAACAAAAAAAAATTATGTTTCCAAAATTGTGCTGATGTAAAGCAGACATGTGGGAAATGTTGTTTATTAACTATATTATGTGATATAACTCTCTAATTTAAGGGCATAAAAACTAAGAGTTTGAAAATTGCTAAATTTTCATAATTTCCGACAAATTTTTGTTTTTTTCACAAATAAATGCAAGTCGTATCGAAGAAGTTTTACCACTATCATGAAGTACAATATGTCACGAGAAAACAATGTCAGAATCACCAGGATCCGTTGAAGCGTTTCAGAGTTATGACCTCATAAAGTGACAGTGGTCAGAATTGTAAAAATTGGCCCTGTCACTTAGGTGAAAACAGGCTTTGGGGTGAAGGGGTTAAACACTTTGCAAAAAAAACCAAAACAGCAACACATATGTATTATTGAAAAAAAACACATCTATTTCTGAACTAATAAAGAACATAACTACTTTGGTAGCTGAACTGATGGTGAACACACCCTTATAATGGTGCCAGCCATTGCATGGAAGGCATGCACATTTTACTGGCCTCTATTCTTAGAGAGAGTTGTAACTTCCAGTTCACAGTGATTCACGCTGTTTGAGTATTGCAAAATGTACTTCTCTAATAGATTTAGTTACTTCTATTTTTCTAGGTATTTAAATTCCATGAATAATTTCAGATTTATTGCCAACATTACATATTCTGTCACTAGTAATGTAATAAAATTATATTTTCACTCTAAACATTTTTTTTTAATACATATAGAGTGTAAGTGAAAATAAATCCAGATTTAGTCTTTTCCCTGTCTGCATTAAGCATGTCTAAATATAAATTGATATTTTATGGCAAAGCAGAGCATATGGATCGTTGTAAAATATGGAGCTGATGCAGAGAGAACAATGCCTAGCATCTGTTTTACATTAAAACTGAAGTGATATGGAGGACAGAAACATTAAAACATCATTTATTTCAAGATAAGAGGCAAAGCTTTTATAATTAAGGATTGCAGCAGATCTAAGGTTTGCAGTGTAAATTTCTAGTAACCAGTAACAAGAATGTAAAATATGTCATAATTGGTAAAAAGCAGGATTATAAATGAGATAAGAAGTCATGAAAATACTTCTTCTTGTCTACCTAACGTAATCTGTTGCTTTACAGTAATTGACATCACATTTACTAAGTTGACGCACTTGACTTTTGCTTACATGCTGTTTGTAAGAGATAATGATTTAAAGGGTGATAATGAGTTTACAGGTCAAACGTGCTCCATTTTTGGTGGATAAAATAAAGAGGGTTTTCCCACAATTTGAATTTTTTTTTGTATACATTACACATATTTTTAGAATCAAATGGTGTAGATTTTGCATTCAGCACCCAACTGGTCTTAAATGGGTTGTCCGCTACTCGGACAACCTCTTGCCAATTGCTATATTCCCCTATATACAATAACAACAGCCTATACTCATGTCTTATGCTGGAGCTGCTCCAGTTTCTCCTGGGGCTCATGTGAAATTGCCAATCAGTGTCCGCTTTACTCTCACTTTCTTTGGACCCCTTTGTTGAGACCTTAAACATGATATGCCACTACCGGGCTCAAAAGCTAAAATTTTAAGAACAGGCAATATCCAGCTCTAATTAAAAACTTCTTAGGCTGATATGAGTGCTCAGTCAGAAGGCGTTTGCTACAGATATCACAAAACTGACCAACACTTCCAAACAGAGTAAGACAAGTGTGAATAGGGGCAAGTTAAGCACGACTATTCAATATAACCAAGAAAATACAGCTGCACTCTGAAATGCTATGATATTCAAACATTGAATGTATGAAATTGGAACTGCATTACTTCTATAGAAAATATGTTAAAAGCTAAATATACTTGGAAATCAAAGTGGTCAATTTGTGAGAGTCCAACAGCCAGCGACAAGGCTCTTTGTTGGGACCCTCTCTTGGACTTAAAGCCTAAAGGTACCTTCACACTGAACAACTTAACAACGATATCGCTAGCGATCCGTGACGTTGCAGCGTCCTGGATAGCGATATCGTTGTGTTTGACACGCAGCAGCGATCTGGATCCTGCTGTGACATCGTTGGTCGGAGCAGAAAGGCCAGAACTTTATTTTGTCGCTGGATCTCCCGCAGACACTGCGCAGACACTGGTAACCAGGGTAAACATCGGGTTACTAAGCGCAAATGTAAAAAAAAACAAACAGTACATACTTACATTCCGGTGTCTGTCCCCTCGCCGTCAGGTTCCCGCACTGACTGTGAGCGCCGGCCGGGCGTAAAGCACAGCGGTCACGTCACCGCTCTGCTTTACGGCCGGCCGGCGCTGACACAGTGCAGGGAAGCTGAGGCCGGGGGACAGACACCGGAATGTAAGTATGTAGTGTTTGTTTTTTTTACATTTACAATGGTAACCAGGGTAAACATCGGGTTACTAAGCGCGGCTCTGCGCTTAGTAACCCGATGTTTACCCTGGTTATCAGGGGACTTTGGCATCGTTGGTCGCTGGAGAGCTGTCTGTGTGACAGCTCTCCAGCGACCACACAGCGACAAAACAGCGACGCTGCAGCGATCGGCATCGTTGCCTATATCGCTGCAGCGTCGCTTAATGTGACGGTGCCTTAAGATTTTAAGGGCAGGCAGGATCCAACTCTAATTAAAAATGCATTAGGCTGACGGGAGTATTCCATCAGAAACAGTGTACTACAAATGTCAAAAAACTGATCAGCACCTCCAAACAGAATAAGACAAGTGTGAACAGGGGCAATTTGATATAACTAAGAAAATACAGCTGTATCTTCATCAACATGATTATTAGTTTTAGCAAATTTTAGAAAGTTTTTTTCATATCTGCTACTATTGTACCTCTCCACCAAGGCTAGGATCTAGTTCTCAACAACTTGCACTTCAACTCTTATGACAAGTTTTGTTGCTATGTCATAAAAGTCAGTTGTCAGAAGATTCCTTTAATTTTACTTGAGACAAGGAGAAACTGCCATGCATAAGCAACATGTTGAACAATGCAGTAACTCTGTCCTGGTGTCACACTTTGTAAAGTACAGGTGATATTGTCCTTCAAAGCATGTAGACCTACTGAGTCACTAATGGATTCTATGTATGGTTAAGCTGCATTTACACTGCAAAATTATCGTAAAGAAGTATTGCTAAAAAATACTTGTTTCACCATTATCTTGCCATGTTAACAGGCTTCTGATCACCTGATCAATGAGCAAAGCGTGTCCTGTAATCGGACCATTGTTCCTGACTCTGAGTACAGAAAGTAAGGGATTGGGACGTCATGACAATGGGTTAGTTTCTGAAGTATGGTCTCTTGACATTTGCTGGATCAGAGGAGGAAAAAACTATTGTGATGTCAGCTGAATCGGTCAATCTAATCTACAGTCTAATGTATAGGTACCGTTACACTTAGCGATTTACCAACGATCACGACCAGCGATACGACCTGGCCGTGATCGTTGGTAAGTCATTGTGTGGTCGCTGGAGAGCTGTCACACAGACAGCTCTCCAGCGACTAACGATGCCGAAGTCCCCGGGTAACCAGGGTAAACATTGGGTTACTAAGTGCAGGGCCGCGCTTAGTAACCCGATATTTACCCTGGTTACCATTGTAAATGTAAAAAAAAAAACCACTACATACTCACATTCCGGTGTCTGTCACGTCCCTCGCCGTCAGCTTCCCGCACTGACTGTGAGCGCCGGCCGTAAAGCACAGCACAGCGGTGGCGTCACCGCTGTGCTCTGCTTTACGGCCGGCTGGCGCTGACACAGTCAGTGCGGGAAGCTGACGCCGGGGGACGTGACAGACAACGGAATGTGAGTATGTACTGTTTTTTTTTTAAACTTTTACAATGGTAACCAGGGTAAATATCGGGTTACTAAGCGCGGCCCTGTGCTTAGTAACCCGATATTTACCCTGGTTACCAGTGAACACATCGCTGGAGTGGCGTCACACATGCCGATTCAGCGATGACAGCAGGTGATCAGCGACTAAAAAAAAGGTCCTGATCATTCCCAGCGACCAACGATCTCCCAGCAGGGGCCTGATCGTTGGTCGCTGTCACACATAAAGATTTTGTTAATGATATCGTTGCTACGTCACAAAAAGCAACGATATCGTTAAAGAAATCGTTATGTGTGACGGTACCTTATATGGGCACCTTCCTACTCTACTTCAGCAGATGATGTCAGGGAGATAAGGATCTGGCATGTCTGAATTTGTAACTCCAATTCTTTTGCTTTCCACGAGATTTGCCTCTGTGATAGTTGTCTGGCAGCTGCTCTCTCAGAGAGAACATAAGAGTGCTCAAAAGAGCGAGTGCTACTGTGTATGGAGTGGTCAGGAGAGACAGATGTTAGCTGAACAATTGTCCAAGCTATTGATCGATCGACAGCTGTCTATTGTGTATGGGGCCCTTTAGGCCAAAATTAAGGGCAGGATTGTGGCTCAGTGGATTGCACCGCGGCCTTGCAGCACTGGGGTCCTGGGTTCAAATCCTACCAAGGAAAACATCTGCAAGGAGTTTCCCCCTGTGTGCATGGGTTTCCTCCCACAGTCCAAAGACATGCTGATAGGGAATCTGTACTGTAAGCCCTAATGGGAACAGTGCCAATAATTTTTGTAAAGCATTGTGGAATTAATGGTGCTATATAAATGAGTAAAATAAAAGATAAAGGAACTACACTATCTTAAAATATTTTCCTTATTTCCTACAAGAAAAACTGAAAATGTAATATTTCCATGTATCCTCTATATAATGTTTATTTGTAAACAGCGCCAACATATTGTGAAGTGCCTTACAATTTGGGAGAAATAAAATGACGTGAAATCCAAACAAATTAACAAACATTGAAAAAAGGAGCATGGTCCCTACCCTTAGGAGCTTACAGGCTAAACAATACCAGCCAATGTGAGGACAATGAGTGGGAGGAAGAGTTTCCATCTACACAAAGATGACCTCTTGGCAAGTCTAAATGCAACCCACCCTTTGGCAGGTAGTCCTGGAAGCTTAAAGTCTGTTAAAGGCTACTTGACTTTTATCGATCCTATAGATGTGCACATTTTCTGCTTTTCCTTTTCAAAGTCTAAGAATGCTTTAACATTCTTACATTTCAATGCCTGACATTTACAGAAATGTAATACAAGTGGGAGTGACTCGTTCATTGTGTACGATGCAGGCGATGTATGAGGAAGCATATGATTTCTGCCTTGATAGCACGTATCTTGTAAAAGTGAGAAATGCATAGAAGGAAAAAAAAACCTTTTCACTGTAAGATGTTACAAATGTACTTAACATCAATAGCTTGAGTGAACATAGAATGAAAAAAATAGATTAGGCAGTCTGTATGTTCTTTCTTCAAAGGAAAATTTTCCTTAGAGTGGTGTAAATGACCTCAGGAGGAGATAGTTTTTTCGGTTACTTAGGTTTTAATATAACAAAATGACAAATCTGACATATTATGATAGGGAGACACCTGCATTTTGGAAGAAAGGCATCAGATGCAAAATATAAGTAAAGAAGTAAGTGAACTTTAGAAAAATTTTGATCTGTGAAAAGTAGACAGGAGGGAATCAATTTCTAACTACTAATAAAATTCATAACAAATTTACCCCAATTTTCGGATTTTGATGAAACTGAAATTCTTGAGGTTTGACCAAAAATGAGCCAAGTAGCAGCAAGCCATTTTACTGGATTCTCATTTTAGAGCCGAGGAAAGGGTTAACTGAAATGGAATGATAGGGTTAATTCTGCCCTGCCAGTGTGCTAGGATAGAAGAGAAGAATGGTTGCAAACATCTTCATCAGGACAAACCACAGTGGTTTGTACACTGTGGTTTGTCCTGATGAAGAAGATTGGAACTTTGGAACACACTGGCAAATAAACCGCAATCATAGATGCCATTCTCTTCTATCTTTCCACGCCAGCAGCACAGAATTAACCCTATCATTTCAGTTGTTTTCCAAGTCGTGGGTCTGCAGCAGCCTTGCACCTTATAATGGTTGTGGGTTCACAGTCATACCAGGTGGTGAGTACCATTGCCCTTGGTCTCCCCATTCTTACTCAGATAAAACCCTATAGGACTGATCGTCATTCCAGTTTTTCCATTTTACATCACATTCCAGAAAAGGGTTAAGGAATGTTAAAGGATTATATGCAACTATCCTAGGTTCACAACTTTTCTGTCCTGTGCTCCCAGCTCCTCCTATAGTTTTCTGCTTGTTCCCTCTGGTCTTCAAATTTTCTGATGCTGACTAGGTCTTAACAGTCACATAGGGAGCAACACATGTCATTTGCGTCAATTCAGTGCATTGTACCCCTTGTGACCGTGTGAGACCTAGTCAGCACTGGAAGATCCAAAGCCTGTAGGAGCGAGTAGTGGACTAGGTGGGGATGTACAATGGTAGAATAAGTGAGAGGTATGCATAGGACTGGTAAATAAAATCTTTTATTATTTTTTTAATCTTTCATCTCCCCCATTTATTATCCTTTGTGGCCTAAAATGACCTCAGAACATAATAAATCTGTCAGGTGATTTAAATAAATCTGTCAGGTGATTTAAATGGATCTGTTCCGAAATGCATTTCAGGATATTTGCTAATCTTTCGAAGTTTTGATTGATGGAGGTTCGAGTTCTGAGATTAAAGATGAGAGTTTTTTTTAAATTCGAATTCGCTGACATAGACACATTTTTCTCAAAAATTGGATTTGTGGCAAATAAATTTGCATGAAGTTGAATACTGGAAAGCTTATAATTGTTGTGGCAGAGAGGAGAGAGAGAACCCTGCTAACAATAAGATGTTACATTCTAGAGGAGAGAGAGAAAGAGAGTGAGAGAAGGAGCTCATCGTAAAAGCTTACACGCTACAGGAGAGAGAGTTCTCTGCTGACCAAAAGAGCTTATTCTCTAGAGGAAAAAGAGAGAGGACCTTGCTAATCATAAGAATTAGAGGACCCCTCTGACCATAAGAGCTTACACACCACAGTAGAGAGAGAGGACCCCGCTGACCATAAGAACTTACAATCTACAGAAGAAGGAGCTAGAGAGTAAATAGCGCAAATCGGGTCTTACCAAACACACTTGATTAATATTCAAACAAGATATGCTAACCTGATACAATAGATGTTACTCATTTAAATGGATGATCAGCTGCTGCACATCCTTGGGTCACCACACCAATCACAAATTTAGGAGGAAAAATTTGTGGAGTTTTTTCACGCTGAAGAAGATTGAAGAAAATCCGGTACCAAGACACATTTTGAAGTATATCACACTTCTTCAGCAAGTAACCACAAATTCACATAACTCTACAGAAGAGAAAGAGAACCCAACTGACCATTACAGCTTACATTATACGACAGAGAGGAAGAGTACCTCACTGACCATAACAGCTTACATTATATGACAGAGAGAAAGACTACCTCACTGACCATAACAGCTTAGGTTATACTACAGAGAGAAAGAGGACTTCACTAACCATAACAGCTTACATTATACGACAGAGAGAAAGAGGACCTCACTAACCATAAGAGCTTACATTATAAGATAGAGAGAAAGAGGACCTCACTGACCATAACAGCTTACGTTATATGACAGAGAGAAAGAGGACCTCACTGACCATAACAGCTTACGTTATATGACAGAGAGAAAGAGGACCTCACTAACCATAACAGCTTACATTATTCGACAGAGAGAAAGAGGACCTCACTAACCATAAGAGCTTACATTATACGATAGAAAGAGACCTCACTGACCATAACAGCTTACGTTATATGACAGAGAGAAAGAGGACCTCACTGACCATAATAGCTTACATTATACGATAGAGAGAAAGAGGACGTCACCTACCATAACAGCTTACATTATACGACAGAGAGAAAGAGGACTTCACTAACCATAACAGCTTACATTATACGACAGAGAGAAAGAGGACCTCACTAACCATAAGAGCTTACATTATACGATAGAAAGAGACCTCACTGACCGTAACAGCTTACATTAGATGACAGAGAGAAAGAGGACCTTACTGACCATAACAGCTTCCACACTGCAAGAAAGAGAAAACTTTGCTGACCAAAAGAACTTGCACTCTACACTGCAGAAGAGAAAAAGGACTTGGCTAGTCACAAGAGCTTACACTCTACAATAGAGAGGGGACCCCCCTGACTATAAAAGCTTACACTCTACAGGAGAGATAGACTTCCCCAATAACTCTAGAGGCGGAAAGCAACTCTATCGTACAAACTGTGCTCCCCTCTGAACTGCTGATCTGTGATAGCCCGGGTACTGATCAAAACTGTACAAGGTATGACCATGTGGCAACGCAAAATGATATTTGCGCTCTGATGCTTCTGTAGTGTGAGAAATGGTGCCAGGAAATTTGAATCTCGAAATGTTCAAATTTATGAGAAACCCCAATTTTCAGAAAATTTGACTCGAATATTGCATTTCAGAAACACTCATTTTTAAAAAAAAAAATCATTATTTATTTTGTGTTTTAATCTAAATAGACCAATATACTGAGCAAACTAATAGTTGAATATATGTTTAGATCAGGTTAATCTTTCATGCTGATACAACGTTACAAATCATCTGTTTAGTCATAGAATTAGATGATAAAATTCTACCTACCGGCAGCCACCACTAGATGGAGCTTAGGAGCTTACAGCATATTAATTTGTGCAGTAACATAAACAGAAAACAGCATGTGAGAAGCACTGAATCTCCCCCTAGTCGCAGCTTCAAGTTGACAAATGTTATCATTTTGCTATGAAACAGTAATATAGGCAAATTAAAATGAAGTGCAAATAATGTACAAATTAAAATGAAATGCATATAAAAGGATGCAATATTACACAAAAAGACATCATACTTGTTTTGCGGGGGTGCATGTGGTTTCCATTAATTTTTAAACATGTTCTCTATTAGAATGATCATCTAATTCCTCTCTGTCATGAGTGGCAATTAAAAAAGAGCCGTATCTGAAATGGTAGTTGAGAGGCGTCTTCAATCATTATCTAATAAGTACATTATTAGTGCATATAATATACAGTGACAGTTATTGTATCCCCTGTGACATTGCACATAGACTTTTACATTACAAGAAAGAAAGCAATGACGATCTCGGAGATTAGGTTTGGTGCTTAGACACGAGATTAATATATATTTCTTCCAGAACCGGAAAGGTAATCTTGTTTTCCTTCATGTAAATAAATAACCTAAAGGTTTTAGGAGAAGCCGTGTGAATACACAGCATTATGAAATGTTCAGCCGAGCCATATGCTCCATTTGTAAATGTCAGTGATACATCTTGTAGTGTAATATCGTGCGCTGATGATCGCAGTCTATATTTTATTCAATATTGTAATAGTTTAATTTTAGGACCACAAAGCAAAGCTCAGATTTCAACTTTTACAGCTCAGTTTGAGCAGATGTATATGCTAAGTATAAAAATGTCACTTCAATGCAATCTTTTTGCCAAAACCTAGTAGTGCCAATCTGTCTGTCTACATGAGCGTCGGTAGGAGGTCGCTACAGCATACCGATGCCCCATTGTGAAATGGATGCTGTTTGTCTGGATCTAACAAAAAATGATTATTGCTAAAAAGTGACAAAAAGCACACAACAGGATTTGACCCAGACAATAAATGCTGTAAATAGTATGACTTGTGGCTCAACTCCTGTGCAGTAATGCAACGACCAAACGACTTGTGCTGCTGCCAAGAATCATTTCTTGCAATAGTAGAAAGGGATATACTGACAAATCTGCTGCGCTGCTGATCAAGAAGATATCCAAAGGCGATGATGGTGTGGAATGGCCCTGCTGGTCCAGAAGATATCCAATGGTGATGATGATGTGGAATGGTCCTGTTGGTCAAGAAGATATCCAATGGCGATGATGGTGTGGAATGGCCCTGGAGATCAAGAAGATATCCAATCGCAATGATGGTGTGGAATGGCCCTGCTGGTCAAGGAGATATCCAATGGTGATGATGGTGTGGAATGGTCCTGCTGGTCAGGAAGATATCCAATGGCAATGATGGTGTGGAATGGCCCTGGTGATCAAGAAGATATCCAATGGCATTGATGGTGTGGAATGGCCCTGGTAGTCAAGAAGAGATCCAATGGTGATTATGGAGTGGAATGGTCCTGCTGGTCAAGAAGATATCCAATGGTGATGATGCATGGAATGGCCCTGGTGATCAAGAAGATATCCAATGGCGATGATGGTGTGGAATGGTCCTGCTGGTCACAAAGATATCCAATGGCGATGATGGTGTGGAATGGCCCTGGAGATCAAGAAGATATCCAATCGCAATGATGGTGTGGAATGGCCCTGCTGGTCAAGGAGATATCCAATGGTGATGATGGTGTGGAATGGTCCTGCTGGTCAGGAAGATATCCAATGGCAATGATGGTGTGGAATGGCCCTGGTGATCAAGAAGATATCCAATGGCATTGATGGTGTGGAATGTCCCTGGTAGTCAAGAAGAGATCCAATGGTGATTATGGAGTGGAATGGTCCTGCTGGTCAAGAAGATATCCAATGGAGATGATGCATGGAATGGCCCTGGTGGTCAAGAAGATATCCAGTGGCGATGATGTGTGGAATGGCCCTGCTGGTCAAGAAGATATCCAATGTCGATGATGGTGTGGAATGGCCCTGGTGGTCATGAAGATATCCAATGGCGATGGTGGTGTCGAATCGCGCTGCTGGTCAAGAAGATGTCCAATGGTGATAAAAATGTTTTTCTTATGTGAGGGGTGTTTATGCCACTTGGCTCCAATTTTTTGATTATTTAAACCATAGCATCTCTATGTGCCCTCATTGTGGTTTTATCCTGATGGAAGATGTAGATTAATATACTGCTATTTGTTCAACACCACCATTGTCAATGGATATCTTTGTCATTGCATTAGTACCTCCTTGCCTCCGCTGCAAATTCTAATTTACACATTTGCATTTGTCCCTCCCTTTCTTCTAAGGGGCATAACTATTTTAGTTTTTTCCTTGACTTAGCCATGTGAGGGCTTGTTTTTTTGTGGGAGAAGTTGCATTTTTTAAGACACCATTTACTGTATTTTATCAATGTGCTTAAAAACTGGAAAAATACCCGTGGGATGAAATTGTAAAAAAAAAAACAATTTTGCCATTATTTTAGGGGGTTTATTTTTTACGGCGTTCATTGTACCAGTTGTTTCATTTCAGAGTGGGATTTAAATGGTTAACAGAAGCAATTGGAGCCAGCATCTGCCACTTCTGGAAGGAGCTTGGCTCCTGATTCCCTCCTCACTCGGTGACCCCAGCCCTGATATACGTGTATTATTATTATTATTATTATTATTATTATTTATTGTTATAGCGCCATTTATTCCATGGCGCTTTACATGTGAGGAGGGGTATACATAATGAAAACAAGTACAATAATCTTAAACAATACAAGTCATAACTGGTACAGGAGGAATGAGGACCCTGCCCGCGAGGGCTCACAATCTACAAGGGATGGGTGAGAATACAGTAGGTGAGGGTAGAGATGGTCATGCAGCAGTTTGGTCGATCGGTGGTAGCTGCAGGTTGTAGGCTTGTCTGAAGAGGTGGGTCTTCAGGTTCTTTTTGAAGGTTTCGATGGTAGGCGAGAGTCTGATGTGTATGATAATTTACGCTAAGAACATTGAAATGCCAGTGTCTGGCTAAAATTTTTAGTGGAGGTTCACACAGTGACTTAAACAGGTTGTTCATGTTCTTTGTTAAGGAGTGCGCTGCTTCCCTGCCTCCTGCTTGCTGAGAGTGTTGCATTCCTGAAGATTGGCTGTTCAGATCAGCAGCATGGTTGCACCTTTGGTCTGAACTGTGTTCTATATGAGGCAGCTTCATCATTGGAAAAGCATAGGAACACAGAAGCGGACTTCAGAGCAGATCTCCGACACTCAATAACAATGAGCCTGTAAGCGCTGCACTCCTTACCTAGGAAACTGGCCACATTTGATAGACTGCATAGGTAGCTGGTAACCTAAGCAATAAGCACTAAGCTATAGAATTAAAAATCCCTTTGTTCTTGAGAATGGGGAGGATTTTTTTTATAAGGGGTAAAGTTGCTTGTTTTTATAATCACTTTACAAATGTGCTAATTTGACAAGATGAGAAAATATCATTAGTGTAGTTAAAAGTAAAAGTAATACACTCTTGTCAGAAGAGGGACATTCCATAAGTGCTGTAAGTGCAGTGGAACATGTGCCTAGAATATAATGAGCGGGCAGCGTCAGATGAAAAGCTGAATTAATTTTCATCCAGCAACTATTACATATGTATCCAGAATTTATTTGACCTTTTCAGCCTGAATAATAGCACAGTAATATTCATCAAAAATCATCAATTGTTGATTTATAAAGTATTATTTTACTACAAACACTAATGGTAACTATAAGGTTGAATTTCCATCATATCTTTGGATGGACCACACATTTGTCATTGACTCTCTGACTCCTTAGTTCTGTACTTTTTTGTGACCTCTTCCACTGTGTTGTTAAATATCTCTTGACCTGAAAGAAAAACATATAAGTTGAAAAACGATAAAGGTTGCACCATGATTTACCAAGAATGATTACCTTAGAACATTGAAAATGCATTACTGCCATAGTCAATGGGAAAAAAGGAAAAAAAAGCGCTATATAATGTACACATGAAATATTTATCTGCAAAAATTGCTATGAAAAAAGGAAGGTACTTTGAGCATAGATTGGCCAATGTATGTGAGCTCAATTGCCACGTCAAGGCGTCCTTCGTAAATGGGTCCCTGTCCTGTTTTGTCACCTCTCCTGGACAAAAAAGCCTACATTTTATAGGTCAGGAGTGGACCAGCTAACTACTTGAAATCACCTGTAGTAAAGTAAGACAAATTACCATGGTAGCTATTTAGAGGTTTCCAATTTAATATATTACCATATACATACACCATGTAATATATAGGACTCCTGTAGCCTATCACCAACTACTACATAGATAAGAACTAAAGAAGTGATCACTAGTGTTGAGCATTCCGATACCGCAAGTATCGGGTATCGGCCGATACTTGCGGTATCGGAATTCCGATACCGAGATCCGATACTTTTGTGGTATCGGGTATCGGTATCGGATCCATAGGGATGTGTAAAATAAAGAATTAAAATAAAAAATATTGATATATTCACCTCTCCGGCGGCCCCTGGACATCACGCTGGTAACCGGCAGGCTTCTTTGTTTAAAATGAGCGCGTTTAGGAACTGCGAATGACGTCGCGGCTTCTGATTGGTCGTGTGCCGCTCATGTGACCGCCACGTGACCAATCAGAAGCCGCGACGTCATTCTCATTCACTAAACTCCTAATTCTAGGAATTTAGGACCTGCGAATGACGTCGCGGCTTCTGATTGGTCGCGTGGCGGTCACATGAGCGGCACGTGACCAATCAGAAGCCGCGACGTCATTCGCAGGTCCTAAACGCGCTCATTTTAAACAAAGAAGCCTGCCGGTTAGCAGCGTGATGTCCAGGGGCCGCCGGAGAGGTGAATATATCAATATTTTTTATTTTAATTCTTTATTTTACACATTAATATGGATCCCAGGGCCTGAAGGAGAGTTTCCTCTCCTTCAGACCCTGGGAACCATCAGGATACCTTCCGATACTTGGTGTCCCATTGACTTGTATTGGTATCGGATATCGGTATCGGCGATATCCGATATTTTTCGGGTATCGGCCGATACTATCCGATACCGATACTTTCAAGTATCGGACGGTATCGCTCAACACTAGTGATCACAAGGCTATTGTTATAGTATCAAAATACAAAACAATTTTATTATTCAAACAAGCCATAGTTAAAAACCATACCACCCAGGTTAGGGAAGACAGATAACCCACCCATTACAATCACCCATGAAAAATGCACAGTTGCAAACTACAAACGGCTACCACGAATATATAATTCATACTGGGTGGGTCCGCTGACGCGCTGCTGTAGGTTTCAGCGGCATTCATTACCACGGGCCCTCTAAGGTAATTATTCCTAAGCGTTATATCAAGCATGGTCTTGTAGGACATGATATATATTTATAAGGGATGATAGGGTGAAGAAATGGGTGGTTAGCATTGATAGGGATAAGCAATATGTTGGTCCGAGTGAATGTTTATTGGCCCACCTTGTCCCACAATATGGTATATTAACCCCTTTACCCCCAAGGGTGGTTTGCACGTTAATGACCGGGCCAATTTTTACAATTCTGACCACTGTCCCTTTATGAGGTTATAACTCTGGAACGCTTCAACGGATCCCAGTGAATCTGACATTGTTTTCTCGTGACATATTGTACTTCATGACAATGGTAAAAATTCTTTGATAGTACCTGCGTTTATTTGTGAAAAAAACGGAAATTTGGCGAAAATTATGAAAATTTCGCAATTTTCCAACTTTGAATTTTTATGCAATTAAATCACAGAGATATGTCACACAAAATACTTAATAAGTAACATTTCCCACATGTCTACTTTACATCAGCACAATTTTGGAACCAAAATTTTTTTTTGTTAGGGAGTTATAAGGGTGAAAAGTTGACCAGCAATTTCTCATTTCTACAACACCATTTTTTTTTAGGGACCACATCTCATTTGAAGTCATTTTGAGGGGTCTATATGATAGAAAATACCCAAGTGTGACACCATTCTAAAAACTACACCCCTCAAGGTGCTTAAAACCACATTCAAGAAGTTTATTAACCCTTCTGGTGCTTCACAGGAATTTTTTGAATGTTTAAATAAAAATGAACATTTAACTTTTTTTCACAAAAAATTTAATTCAGCTCCAATTTGTTTTATTTTACCAAGGGTAACCTGAGAAAATGGACCGCAATCATTGTTGTACAATTTGTCCTGAGTACGCCAATACCCCACATGTGGGGGTAAACCACTGTTTGGGCGCATGGCACAGCTCGGAAGCGAAGGAGCGCCATTTGACTTTTCAATGCAAAATTGACTGGAATTGAGATGGGACGCCATGTTTCGTTTGGAGAGCCCCTGATGTGCCTAAACATTGAAACCCCCCACAAGTGACACCATTTTGGAAAGTAGACCCCCTAAGGAACTTATCTAGAGGTGTGGTGAGCTCTTTCACCCACCAAGTGCTTCACAGAAGTTTATAATGTAGAACCGTAAAAATAAAAAATCATATTTTTTCACAAAAATTATCTTTTCGCCCCCAATTTTTTATTTTTCAAGGGTAAGAGAAGAAATTGGACCCCAATAGTTGTTGTACAATTTGTCCTGAGTAAGCTGATATCCCATATGTGGGGGTAAACCACTGTTTGGGCGGATGGGAGAGCTCGGAAGGGAAGGAGCGCCGTTTGACTTTTCAATGCAAAATTGACAGGAATTGAGATGGGATGCCATGTTGCGTTTGGAAAGCCACTGATGTGCCTAAACATTGAAACCCCCCACAAGTGACACCATTTTGGAAAGTAGACCCCCTAAGGAACTTATCTAGAGGTGTGGTGAGCACTTTGACCCACCCAGTGCTTCACAGAAGTTTATAATGCAGAACCGTAAAAATAAAAAAATCATATTTTTTCACAAAAATTATGTTTTCGCCCCCAATTTTTTATTTTTCCAAGGGTAAGAGAAGAAATTGGACCCCAAAAGTTGTTGTACAATTTGTCCTGAGTGCGCTGATACCCCATATGTGGGGGTAAACCACTGTTTGGGCGGATGGGAGAGCTCGGAAAGGAAGGAGCGCCGTTTGACTTTTCAATGCAAAATTGACAGGAATTGAGATGAGACGCCATGTTGCGTTTGCAGAGCCCCTAATGTACCTAAATAGTAGAAACCACTCACAAGTGACACCATTTTGGAAAGTAGACCCCCTAAGGAACTTATCTAGATGTGTGGTGAGCGCTTTGACCCACCAAGGGCTTCACAGAGGTTTATAATGGAGAGCCGTAAAAATAAAACAAAAATTTTTTCCCACAAAAATTATTTTTTAGCCCCCAGTTTTGTATTTTCCCGAGGGTAACAGGAGAAATTGGACCCAAAAATGTGTTGTCCAATTTGTCCTGAGTGCGCTGATACCCCATATGTGGGGGGAAACCACTGTTTGGGCGCATGGGAGGGCTCGGAAGGGAAGGAGTGCCATTTGAATGCAGACTTAGATGGAATGGTCTGCAGGCGTCACATTGCGTTTGCAGAGCCCCTAATGTACCTAAACAGTAGAAACCCCCCACAAGTGACACCATTTTGGAAAGTAGACCCCCTAAGGAACTTATCTAGATGTGTGGTGAGCGCTTTGACCCACCAAGGGCTTCACAGAGGTTTATAATGGAGAGCCGTAAAAATAAAACAAAAATTTTTTCCCACAAAAATTATTTTTTAGCCCCCAGTTTTGTATTTTCCCAAGGGTAACAGGAGAAATTGGACCCCAACAGTTGTTGTCCTATTTGTCCTGAGTACGCTGATACCCCATATGTTGGGGTAAACCCCTGTTTGGGCACACGGGTGAGCTCGGAAGGAAAGAAGCACTGTTTTACTTTTTCAACGCAGAATTGGCTGGAATTGAGATCGGACGCCATGTCGCTTTTGGAGAGCCCCTGATGTGCCTAAACAGTGGAAACCCCCCAATTATAACTGAAACCCTAATCCAAACACTCCCCTAACCCTAATTCCAACGGTAACCCTAACCACACCTCTAACCCTGACACACCCCTAACCCTAATCCCAACCCTATTCCCAACTGTAAATGTAATCTAAACCCTAACTGTAACTTTAGCCCCAACCCTAACTGTAGCCCTAACCCTAGCCCTAACCCTAGCCCTAACCCTAACCCTAGCCCCAACCCTAACCCTAGCCCTAACCCTAGCCCTAACCCTAGCCCTAACCCTAGCCCTAACCCTAGCCCTAACCCTAACCCTAGCCCTAACCCTAGCCCTAACCCTAACCCTAACCCTAGCCCTAACCCTAACCCTAGCCCTAACCCTAGCCCTAACCCTAGCCCTAGCCCTAGCCCTAACCCTAACCCTAGCCCTAACCCTAACACTAGCCCTAACCCTAGCCCTAACCCTAGCCCTAACCCTAGCCCTAATGGGAAAATGGAAATAAATACATTGTTTTATTTTTCCCTAACTAAGAGGGTGATGAAGGGGGTTTGATTTACTTTTATAGCGGGTTTTTTAGCGGATTTTTATGATTGGCAGCCGTCACACACTGAAAGACGCTTTTTATTGCAAAAAATAATTTTTTGCGTTACCACATTTTGAGAGCTATAATTTTTCCATATTTTGGTCCACACAGTCATGTGAGGTCTTGTTTTTTGCGCGACAAGTTGACGTTTTTATTGGTAACATTTTCGGGCACGTGACATTTTTTGATCGCTTTTTATTCCGATTTTTGTGAGACAGGATGACCAAAAACCAGCTATTCATGAATTTCTTTTGGGGGAGGCGTTTATACCGTTCCGCGTTTGGTAAAATTGATAAAGCAGTTTTATTCTTCGGGTCAGTACGATTACAGCGACATCTCATTTATATCATTTTTTTATGTTTTGGCGCTTTTATACGATAAAAACTATTTTATAGAAAAAATAATTATTTTGGCATCGCTTTATTCTCAGGACTATAACTTTTTCATTTTTTTGCTGATGATGCTGTATGGTGGCTCGTTTTTTGCGGGACAAGATGACGCTTTCAGCGGTACCATGGTTATTTATATCTGTCTTTTTGATCACGTGTTATTCCACTTTTTGTTCGGCGGTATGATAATAAAGCGTCGTTTTTTGCCTCGTTTTCTTTTTTTTTTTCTTACGGTGTTTACTGAAGGGGTTAACTAGTGTGCCAGTTTTATAGGGCGAGTCGATACGGACGCGGCGATACTAAATATGTGTACTTTTATTGTTTTTTTTTTTTTTTATTTAGATGAAGAAATGTATTTATGGGAATATTTTTTTTTTTTTTTCATTATTTAGGAATATTTTTTTTTAATTTTTTTTACACATTTGGAAATTTTTTTTTTTACTTTTTTACTTTGTCCCAGGGGGGGACATCACAGATCAGTGATCTGACAGTTTGCACAGCACTCTGTCAGATCACTGATCTGACATGCAGCAGTGCAGGCTTCACAGTGCCTGCTCTGAGCAGGCTCTGTGAAGCCACCTCCCTCCCTGCAGGACCCGGATCCGCGGCCATCTTGGATCCGGGACCTGGAGCAGGGAGGGAGGGCGGCAAGACCCTCGCAGCAACGCGATTACATCGCGTTGCTGCGGGGGTCTCAGGGAAGCCCGCAGGGAGCCCCCTCCCTGCGCGGTGCTTCCCTGTACCGCCGGCACATCGCGATCATCTTTGATCGTGGTGTGCCGGGGGTCAATGTGCCGGGGGCGGTCCGTGACCGCTCCTGGCACATAGTGCCGGATGTCAGCTGCGATAGGCAGCTGACACCCGGCCGCGATCGGCGCCGCTCCCCCCGTGAGCGCTGCCGATCGCATATGACGTACTATTGCGTCCTTGGGAAGTAGGGTCCACCCCCCATGGACGCAATAGTACGTCTGATGGCAGAAAGGGGTTAATAGCCACCCAGTATGAATTATATATTCGTGGTAGCCGTTTGTAGTTTGCAGCGGTGCGTTTTTCACGGGTGATTGTAATGGGTTTGTGTTATCTGTCTTCCCTAACCTGGGTGGTATGGTTTTTAACTATGTCTTGTTTGAATAAAAAAATTGTTTCGTATTTTGATACTATATCAATAGCCTTGTGATCACTTCTTTTGTTCTTATCATTGAAATCACCTGTGGCTGATGGGTGTGGGAGTGCACATGTCCAAAAAAGGCTTAAATACAAATAGGGAAACAGACCAGCACATCCAACATGTGCACTCCCACTCCCATCAGCCACACGTGGTTTCAAGTAGTTAGCTGGTCCACTCCTGACCCATAAATTGTATTCTTTTTTGCCAAGGAGAGGTGACATAACAGGACAGGGACCCAATTTACGAAGGACGCCTTGACATGGCAATTGGGCTCACATATATTGGCCAATCTATGCTCAAAGTACCTTCCTTTTTTCATAGCAATTTTTGCAGATAAATATTTCATGTGTACATTATATAGCGCTTTTTTCCATTTTTCCCATTGTCTATGGCAGTAATGCATTTTCATTGTTCTAGAGTAATCATTCTTGGTAAATCATGGCGCAACCTTTATCAACCTATTCGTATTTTCAACCTATTCGTATCGGTCCCCATGGAATGAATGCACTTAGAGACAGGTTCAAAGCTGTAGGCTAAGAATGCTAGACTACTCTACACAGAACTCACTTGTGAAGGAGACATTGGCTATGATTCTTTCTTATTTTCTGTATTTTTAATTTAGATATTTCAGCGTGAAAGATGCTTATCAGTTAGGTAAAAGGAAAAATAAAGAATCTAGCTAGTATCGAAGAGTCTTCTGACTTGTCAAGTCTTATGCTGTGTGTTGAGAAAAGATAACTTTACCTACAAATTTCATTTTGCAATACCTTTCTTAAAGGTTACCTGACAGGTGATACATGCTGCCCAGTCTACAGACATTGGCTGTACTAATTCTTCCTGGAACGTTTGACTCTGGAATATTGTTTCGTTTCAGAGAAAAACATATTTTAACCCATCACCCTTGAGGAATTTCTCCATTTTTCGTTTTTCCTTCCCTTCTCCCAAGAGCCATAACTTTTTTTTATTTTTCAGCCACATAGCCGTATGAGGGCTTGTTTTTTGCGGGACGAGTTTGTGCTTTTGAATGACGCCATTCATTCTGCCACATAGTGTACTGAAAAACAGGCACAAAAATAGAAATGAAAAATTAAATTCCAAAATAAAAAATGCAAGTCCACAATTTTTATTTTTATTTAACATGTTCAATATATGATACAACAGACATGGAAATATGATTCATTTACGTGGTAAAAAAAAATCAGAAATTTGTAACAAAAAAAAAGAGAGAACTGTAACGTTCTCATTTTCCAGGATCTGGCAATGGGTGAGGACATTTTTTTTGTGCCCTGAGCTGATGTTTTTATTGATACCATTTTGAAGTAGATACAATGTTTTTTTTATTATTGCAATGTTGCGGTGACCGAAAACAGTAATTTGATTTTTTTTTCTCGTTATGCTGTTTATCGATTGGATTAATTTATTTTATATTTTATATTTCTGAACTCAGCGATACCAAATGTGTGTGTTTTTTTTAAGGAGGTGATTTGAACTTTTCTGCTTTTTAAAATTTTTAAAATTATTTTTTAAAACTATTCTTTTTACTGTACTTTATAGTCCCCCTTAGGAGACTTGAAACTGCGATCATCTGATCGCCTGTGCTACACATAGCAGAACTTCAGCCTGGTATTATATAGCAAAAATTGGGATCTCCTACGAATATCAGTCATGAGGGTTTTCAGCAGATCGCCGGCTGTCATGACAGCCCATATAGATGCTTACTGTCTGCGTGTGTTAAATACTGTTATTAGAGACTGACAGCGGTATTTAACTGATTACCTAGTTAACAGCCATCAAGTGCTAGTAAAAATGTATGCTTACAGGCAGGGACACGGTCGATGACTTATATGTACCCTGCTTCTCTTTCAATCCAGGGCAGTGGGGAGATGCCACCAAAGACTCCGCTATCCAAATAGCCTCCCGTGCGGCTCAGTACCGGCTGGTATTGTTTTTCTTGGAAACACCACAGCGTTTCAGAATTAAACATTCCTGGATGAGTTCATACAGCCGGTGCCGATACATGATGCCCGTGTATTGGGCAGAATTTATCTGATGTCAGGTTCTCTTTAAGGGTGGATTGACACGGTAGACTGTTACAGAAATTGGTGTGACAGAAAATCTGTTTCTTTCCTCTGATTGTTTCGGTGGAAAGCTCATGGTTTTCTTCATTCAGATGAATAAAATAGTCACAAAAATATCTGCAAAAATAATGTCAAAAAACATGTCACGTGTGAATCTACTCCTTTTACATATGTAAATCAGGCCAACAATAGGAGTTAAGGGGGATAGAAAACGACGACTACTTTGTGCTCATTTTTTTAGTCAGAAAAGTTGTCAAATTTACAGCTATTGGTATTCCAAAGAAAAGCCAGGTTGTCATTTTGTTTTGACTTTACGTTGGTTCTCGATAATCTTTGCCTGTGCAGCAAATGATCCATTCCAACTGCAAATTGCCTCTTTTGAGAAAAAGAGGACTTAAACTCTATAGTGCCACCTGTTGGAAGTAGCGATCCTACAAGTCACAATCAACTCTTTAAAGGGTTGATTGTGACTTGTAGGATCGCTACTTCCAACAGGTGGCGCTATAGAGTTTAAGTCCTCTTTTTCTCAGGAGAGGCAATTTGCATATTATATTTCCCAGAGGAGCATTGCACGGCGAATAAGCCTCCTTACCTTGACAAGCCAGAGATGGTATGTCAGATGGTAAGGAGAAACGATACCCCTTAGACCCCATTCCAACTGGGAATTTGAGCCCTGTTTTTGGGATCAGCAGGGATTCTCTAACATTCAGCACGTTATCACCTATCCTACGGATAGGCAATAGCTTGTTAAAATGGGATTAAACAAAATGCTACACCCAGCAGAATCTGGACCTGAAAGACTTTTGAAATTTTCAGATCTGACTGCAATCATTCTTCTGTTTAGCTGAGAGTCCAGGGGAATAAATGTGCATTAAAATATAAGTAGTTTACAATGAATTCATGACTTCCCTTTGCCGTCCACCTATCAATATCTTCACTCTTTTATCGCCCTATAAACCAGGTTTTATTTCATGTGATCACATGAGTGTTACAAAGAAAAATGCTTCTTTTGTCTTTCCATTGATTTGTTCCTACCATAAAATGCTCAGTTTCATGTACTTCTTCTTCGTACAGGAGGGGAGAACAGGTAATTGACTGGCTGAGTCATGTTAGGGTACAGAAAATTGTTTGAAATTGTTTTTGTCGCAACCTGCTGAGAACTGAAGTGCATTTGAAGCATATCTGCTGGAAACAAAACATTTGGACGTGAACTTAACCCTCCTGTTTCCAAGAATGAGAAGGGAAGTTTGAATGAATTTTGTTCTACATTGTGCTGTCAGCGTGGCATGGCAGTGTGAAGGGTTAATTGCTGATACACTGATTTTAGTTCGCAGTTTCCCAGGGCGGTGCTCAGTTATTCCCCGTGTCTGCGGGTTTCTATAGCTTCACTTACTTTTTTTTTATTTGGTTCTAAAACCATGCCCAGGTGAATTGATGTAAAAATGTCATCCCCTAATAACCCGTTATGGGCGGAACTGAGCCCTAGTTCTGCTTCATTTCATTGACTATTGCAGCTCTATAGATCAAAAAGTTGAAAATAAAACTAAAGAGGTAACATATCTACGTAGAGAACATTAGAAGCTTTAGTCTACTTGAATCGGGCAATGTTCTGCGCCTTCACAAACTGCCTCTACCATGGCCACAATGTCCTTAGCCAGGCACCAGCCCCTTCCAACCTGGAATTTTCCTAACCAATATTTTCTTTCTCACTGCCTGCTACACACATTGCTTTAATTGTCTAAAATGTCCTAAACCAATTTTGTCTATCTAATACAAAACCTAGTAAGAGCATTAAAAAAAACCATCATTCTGATTGGTTGATTTTGTAGAAGGTGCAAATTTCAGGCTAAGTTCAAACTGACTGTTCCCCTTAGCCTACAGCTTTTCACAAGACGGAGGCCAAATGTGTGTTTTTTTCAGCCTCCGCCTGGCCGGTATGAGCAGGCATGTCATTTGTGTAACTGTAAAGGAAAGCTCAGTTTACTGTACAGCGCTTTCCTATACTATGTGGTATTAGTTTCCTTAGGGTACTTTCACACTAGCGTTCTTTGTAAATCCGTCACAATGCGTCGTTTTGCAGAAAAAACGCATCCTGCAAAAGTGCTTGCAGGATGCGTTTTTTCCCCATAGACTTCTATTGGCGACGCATTTGCGACGGATTTGCACACTTCGCATCCGTCTTGCGACGGATGCGTCGTGCTTTGGCGGACCGTCGGGAAAAAAAAACCCTACATGTAACGTTTTTTTCTCCCGACGGACCGCTTTTTCCGACCGCGCATGCGCGGCCGGAACTCCGCCCCCACCTCCCCGCACCTTACAATGGGGCAGCGGATGCGCCGGAAAAATGCATCCGCTGCACCCATTGTGCAAAGCGTTAAACGCTAGCGTCGGAATCTCTCCCCGACGCATTGCGACGGGGAGATTCCGACGCTAGTGTGAAAGAAGCCTTACAGTGGGTCTTTATGGTGGACACATGCCTCGGCTGCCAACCTGAAAGTGGCCACTGTCAAGCACATATTTATTGAGTGCATGCTCCTGAAATCTGGACCTAGCCTATCCGAATGGTAGCTACAGACAGCAATTGTTTAGCAATCATGATCACCGTTCATGTATACACTATAAAAGTAAGTTCAGACTGATGAAAGTAGCTTAAAAATCCATTGTTTGTGCATAAATTATTCTGTGTTCAGCAGTCATTAAAGGGACTGTCCTGTCTCACAACTTGGGAATCATATAGTTCTGTATTTTCATTGTATTGGTGCTATATTACTATTCAGTCAGGTTTGCCTTTTAGAAATGTGTCCAATCTCTCTCCGTTGTCCAGCAGTGATGTCAGTAACCCCTGTCTTCTTCCTTCTCCCTCCTGTGTTCAGTGTTGTCAGCCATCTTCATCTGAGAATCATCTCTATACATCTGTAGGTTCAGAATAGTCTTTTTACCTACTGCAACTACTACAGCTGTGGCTGTTATTGTGCATAACGCAATAATTCAGCTGTAAAATAAACCTGCTTCCTGAGTCTTCATATGTGTCTCCTGCAGTCGAGTTAAAGTGAATCTGTCATCAGGTTTTTGCTATGTAATCTGAGGACATCATGAGGTAGGGGTTACACCACTGAACTCAAGGATGTGTCACATGTCAGGCTCTGGGCTGTTGTTTACTTACATTAAAGGATTAATCACCTGGTAATTATCATTGCTGTGACTAGCAGGCACAGGCACAATCATCCGACTCCATCCCCTCTTGTGATAAGCAGCTCACTGTCTATAGACACTGTACATACAGAGCCTGGTGTGGGTGAGGTTAGCTTTCTGAGAGCTTTGCTTCATGCTAAATCTAAAAGCTCTGATTGAGTCAGAATGGCTGCACCCAGTAATCTAAGTGATACATCATTGGATTCTGGGTCTTTTTACCAACATGATGCTTTCCTCACATGATGTTGCAAAAATGTTCTGACAGATTCGATTTAAAGCTATCTGATTAAATCAGTTTGTGTGCATGTTGGTCAATACAGACAACCATAGAAACAGCCCCCCACTCGCAGCCTAGTTATGGACTCAGAATAGGGTCTCTGTCTCTGCTCACATTGGAGCATTTCAGTAAAAAACATACCTGTCTGCAATTGAGCTGCCAGGCTCTATTTCATGCTGTCCGTGGTTTGGACAGTAGGAATCAACCCAGTATAAAATGCTTTTTTTTTTTTAATTTTAAGCAATTTTTTGGGGTAGTCAAATGTACTTTGTATTCACACCTGTGCAATACTTTACAAAGACCTTGAGGCCGATCCTGTGTAATGTTTAGACTTAATTTTTGCACATTTTTACAACATTTAATTTATCAAAATGGCTCATGCAGTTTGATAAATTTTGGGGAATCTTTAGACTGTCTAGTGAAACTTTCTACCACTTGGCTTACCTGGCTTCCAACATTTTGGTGCAATTTAGTGCATGATGTGGCTAGTTGAGGAATGCAAAACAAATACCGTATATACTCGAGTATAAGCCGACCCGAGTATAAGCCGACCCCCCTAATTTTGCCACAAAAAACTGGGAAAACTTATTGACTCGAGTATAAGCCTAGGGTAGAAAATGCAGCATTTACCCGTGAATTTCAAAAATAAAAATAGATGCTCCATACCGTTCATTATTGCCCCATAGATGCTCCATATACAACTGTGCTATATAGAATGTTCTGCACCTTTGATTATGGCCCCATAGATGCTCCTTATAATGCTGTGCCCCTTATATGCTCTGCACCTTTATGGCCCCATAGGTGCTCCTTATAATGCTGTGCCCCATTTATGCTCTGCACCTTTATGGCCCCATAGATGCTCCTTATAATGCTGTGCCCCATATATGCTCTGCACCTTTATGGCCCCATAGATGCTCCTTATAATGCTGTGCCCCATATATGCTCTGCACCTTTATGGCCCCATAGATGCTCCTTATAATGCTGTGCCCCATATATGCTCTGCACCTTTATGGCCCCATAGGTGCTCCTTATAATGCTGTGCCCCATATATGCTCTGCACCTTTATGGCCCCATAGATGCTCCTTAGAATGCTGTGCCCCATATATGCTCTGCACCTTTATGGCCCCATAGGTGCTCCTTATAATGCTGTGCCCCATATATGCTCTGCACCTTTATGGCCCCATAGATGCTCCTTATAATGCTGTGCCCCATATATGCTCTGCACCTTTATGGCCCCATAGGTGTTCCTTATAATGCTGTGCCCCTTATATGCTCTGCACCTTTATGGCCCCATGGGTGCTCCTTATAATGCTGTGCCCCTTATATGCTCTGCACCTTTATGGCCCCATAGGTGCTCCTTATAATGCTGTGCCCCATTTATGCTCTGCACCTTTATGGCCCCATAGATGCTCCTTATAATGCTGTGCCCCATATATGCTCTGCACCTTTGATTATGGCCCCATAGATGCTCCTTATAATGCTGTGCCCCTTATATGCTCTGCACCTTTATGGCCCCATAGGTGCTCCTTATAATGCTGTGCCCCATATATGCTCTGCACCTTTATGGCCCCATAGGTGCTCCTTATAATGCTGTGCCCCATTTATGCTCTGCACCTTTATGGCCCCATAGATGCTCCTTATAATGCTGTGCCCCATATATGCTCTGCACCTTTATGGCCCCATAGGTGCTCCTTAGAATGCTGTGCCCCATTTATGCTCTGCACCTTTATGGCCCCATAGGTGCTCCTTATAATGCTGTGCCCCATATATGCTCTGCACCTTTATGGCCCCATAGGTGCTCCTTAGAATGCTGTGCCCCATATATGCTCTGCACCTTTATGGCCCCATAGGTGCTCCTTATAATGCTGTGCCCCTTATATGCTCTGCACCTTTATGGCCCCATAGGTGCTCCTTATAATGCTGTGCCCCATTTATGCTCTGCACCTTTATGGCCCCATAGATGCTCCTTATAATGCTGTGCCATATATGCTCTACACCTTTGATTATGGCCCCATAGGTGCCCCTTATAATGCTGTGCCATATATGTTCTGCACCTTTATGGCCCCATAGGTGCTCCTTATAATGCTGTGCCCCATTTATGCTCTGCACCTTTATGGCCCCATAGATGCTCCTTATAATGCTGTGCCCCATATATGCTCTGCACCTTTATGGCCCCATAGGTGCTCCTTATAATGCTGTGCCCCATATATGCTCTGCACCTTTATGGCCCCATAGATGCTCCTTAGAATGCTGTGCCCCATATATGCTCTGCACCTTTATGGCCCCATAGGTGCTCCTTATAATGCTGTGCCCCATATATGCTCTGCACCTTTATGGCCCCATAGATGCTCCTTATAATGCTGTGCCCCATATATGCTCTGCACCTTTATGGCCCCATAGGTGCTCCTTATAATGCTGTGCCCCTTATATGCTCTGCACCTTTATGGCCCCATGGGTGCTCCTTATAATGCTGTGCCCCTTATATGCTCTGCACCTTTATGGCCCCATAGGTGCTCCTTAGAATGCTGTGCCCCATATATGCTCTGCACCTTTATGGCCCCATAGGTGCTCCTTATAATGCTGTGCCCCATTTATGCTCTGCACCTTTATGGCCCCATAGATGCTCCTTATAATGCTGTGCCCCATATATGCTCTGCACCTTTGATTATGGCCCCATAGATGCTCCTTATAATGCTGTGCCCCTTATATGCTCTGCACCTTTATGGCCCCATAGGTGCTCCTTATAATGCTGTGCCCCATATATGCTCTGCACCTTTATGGCCCCATAGGTGCTCCTTATAATGCTGTGCCCCATTTATGCTCTGCACCTTTATGGCCCCATAGATGCTCCTTATAATGCTGTGCCCCATATATGCTCTGCATCTTTATGGCCCCATAGGTGCTCCTTAGAATGCTGTGCCCCATTTATGCTCTGCACCTTTATGGCCCCATAGGTGCTCCTTATAATGCTGTGCCCCATATATGCTCTGCACCTTTATGGCCCCATAGGTGCTCCTTATAATGCTGTGCCCCTTATATGCTCTGCACCTTTATGGCCCCATAGGTGCTCCTTATAATGCTGTGCCCCATTTATGCTCTGCACCTTTATGGCCCCATAGATGCTCCTTATAATGCTGTGCCATATATGCTCTACACCTTTGATTATGGCCCCATAGGTGCTCCTTATAATGCTGTGCCCCTTATATGCTCTGCACCTTTGATTATGGCCCCATAGATGCTCCTTATAATGCTGTGCCATATATGCTCTGCACCTTTGATTATGGCCCCATAGGTGCTCCTTATAATGCTGTGCCCCATATATGCTCTGCACCTTTGATTATGGCCCCATAGATGCTCCTTATAATGCTGTGCCCCTTATATGCTCTGCACCTTTGATTATGGCCCCATAGATGCTCCTTATAATGCTGTGCCCCATATATGCTCTGCACCTTTGATTATGGCCCCATAGATGCTCCTTATAATGCTGTGCCCCATATATGCTCTGCACCTTTATAGCCCCATAGATGCTCCTTAGAATGCTGTGCCCCATATATGCTCTGCACCTTTATGGCCCCATAGGTGCTCCTTATAATGCTGTGCCCCATTTATGCTCTGCACCTTTATGGCCCCATAGGTGCTCCTTATAATGCTGTGCCCCATATATGCTCTGCACCTTTATGGCCCCATAGGTGCTCCTTATAATGCTGTGCCCCTTATAAGCTCTGCACCTTTATGGCCCCATAGGTGCCCCTTATAATGCTGTGCCCCTTATATGCTCTGCACCTTTATGGCCCCATAGGTGCTCCTTATAATGCTGTGCCCCTTATATGCTCTGCACCTTTATGGCCCCATAGGTGCTCCTTAGAATGCTGTGCCCCATATATGCTCTGCACCTTTATGGCCCCATAGGTGCTCCTTATAATGCTGTGCCCCTTATATGCTCTGCACCTTTATGGCCCCATAGGTGCTCCTTAGAATGCTGTGCCCCTTATATGCTCTGCACCTTTATGGCCCCATAGGTGCTCCTTAGAATGCTGTGCCCCTTATATGCTCTGCACCTTTATGGCCCCATAGGTGCTCCTTAGAATGCTGTGCCCCTTATATGCTCTGCACCTTTATGGCCCCATAGGTGCTCCTTATAATGCTGTGCCTCTTATATGCTCTGCACCTTTATGGCCCCATAGGTGCTCCTTATAATGCTGTGCCCCTTATATGCTCTGCACCTTTATGGCCCCATAGGTGCTCCTTAGAATGCTGTGCCCCTTATATGCTCTGCACCTTTATGGCCCCATAGGTGCTCCTTATAATGCTGTGCCCCTTATATGCTCTGCACCTTTATGGCCCCATAGGTGCTCCTTATAATGCTGTGCCCCATATATGCTCTGCACCTTTATGGCCCCATAGGTGCTCCTTAGAATGCTGTGCCCCATATATGCTCTGCACCTTTATGGCCCCATAGGTGCTCCTTATAATGCTGTGCCCCTTATATGCTCTGCACCTTTATGGCCCCATAGGTGCTCCTTATAATGCTGTGCCCCATATATGCTCTGCACCTTTATGGCCCCATAGGTGCTCCTTAGAATGCTGTGCCCCATATATGCTCTGCACCTTTATGGCTCCATAGGTGCTCCTTATAATGCTGTGCCCCATATATGCTCTGCACCTTTATGGCCCCATAGGTGCTCCTTAGAATGCTGTGCCCCATATATGCTCTGCACCTTTATGGCCCCATAGGTGCTCCTTAGAATGCTGTGCCCCTTATATGCTCTGCACCTTTATGGCCCCATAGGTGCTCCTTATAATGCTGTGCCCCTTATATGCTCTGCACCTTTATGGCCCCATAGGTGCTCCTTATAATGCTGTGCCCCATATATGCTCTGCACCTTTATGGCCCCATAGGTGCTCCTTAGAATGCTGTGCCCCATATATGCTCTGCACCTTTATGGCCCCATAGATGCTCCTTATAATGCTGTGCCCCTTATATGCTCTGCACCTTTATGGCCCCATAGGCGCTCCTTATAATGCTGTGCCCCATATATGCTCTGCACCTTTATGGCCCCATAGGTGCTCTTTATAATGCTGTGCCCCATATATGCTCTGCACCTTTATGGCCCCATAGGTGCTCCTTAGAATGCTGCTGGTGCTGCCATAAAAAAAAAAAAAATCACATACTCACCTCTCTTCTCAGGACGCCGGCGCTTTCAATAATTACCTGCTCGTCTGCGGCTCCGTCTCCAGCACTGACGCTCAGCAGAGGGCGCGCACTGACTACGTCACCGCGCCCTCTAACCTGAGCGTCACTGCTAGAGGACACTGCAGACGGAGCCGGAGCGAGGAGCAGGTAATTATAGCGCTGCGCTCCCCTTACCTGCTGCGGCGCGGTCCCTGCAGTCCCTGGCTTCTCCGGCGCTGCAGCTTCTTCCTGTAATTGAGCGGTCACATGGCACCGATCATTTACAGCAATGAATATGCGGCTCCTCCCCTATGGGGGTGGAGCCGCCTATTCATTTCTGTAATGAGCGGTGCCATGTGACCGCTCAGTGCAGGAAGAATCTGCAGCGCCGGAGAAGCCAGGGACTGCAGGGACCGCGCTGGGAGCAGGTAAGTATGATTACACGGCCCCCGCTCCCCTTCACCTGCCGACACCCGGGTATATGACTCGAGTATAAGCCGAGAGGGGGACTTTCAGCCCAAAAAAATGGACTGAAAATCTCGGCTTATACTCGAGTATATACGGTAACCATCCTTTATTTTGATGGACCTTTTTTTAGGCAGATCCCCCTGACTGGTGATATCTCATCTGTAATGAGCCATTTTCAGTCGAGTTCTTACCCGGTAACATATGATGTACAGTTACTGGGTACGATGAGCAATCTCTTCCTATATACAGCACAGGGATGAAATATAACAACTCTTTTCACAGCTGATAAATATATATTGTTTTGTGATCCATGGCTGTCAATGTCGTCTACTACAATGTCGTGTCCACTGTCAATGTCTATTACTGCTGCAGTTATTGTTTGTTTCTTGCTCACTTCAGGCTTTTTAACTTACGATTTCAACTTCATATTTTTTCCATTTAAAAAGATATATTGAGTTTATCTCGCTGTCAGAACTTAGTAGAACATTGCTTCTTGTTATTGACAGCTGCAGGGCCTACCGAGGAACACAGACGTGATAAAGTTTCTGTTTTTTGTTTTTATTTCATGATGCTTTTTGTTACTTTTGAATAAGGGGCACCCTGCAAGGATGATGCTTGGGGTGCTGATTGTTGCTCCAGCAGACCACATAGTAAGGTGGAGAACCCACAGTTTTGCATTGACATGTTGCAGCTGTATCTGCTCATTCATTCTGTTAGCTTCCATAGAAATTAATGGAGAGAGCCGCACATGTGAAGTCATAACTCATCTGAAAGGGGCTTGCGACTAAGCCCGTTCTTGAGATAGATGCAGACCCCTATAGTGGGACCCACAACTGTAATATACCTATGGCAGATTCTGCGAATATGCTATAAAAATAGAAGATGAGAATAAACTTTTAATGCATGTTATGTTACCAGTAATATCAGATTGTAATAAGGGTTCTTCATAATACTTGGTTAAAGAAGCACTCGTGCTCCCATCACAATTTTTATCCTCATCATATTAAATAGCACTGTGTACTTACAATTGCTCATTTTGCCTTTCTACCCTGTTATTCTTGTTCTGTTAGGTCTATGACATCATGTGATTAAAACAGACTAGCTGAATCCTTCTAAGCTCTGTGCAGAAACAAGAAGTCAATTTTCACTACATGAGTCATGAGTCACTGCAAAAGTCCGTTGCAGAGGGTAGAGTGGAGTAGCTGGGTTAAGAGTTGAAGAGAGGGATGAGGGATGACTCATGCAGGTAAAAGAGAAGAATTAACTGGGTAGAAAGGCAATATTAGCAATTATAAGTGCTCAGTGCTGTATAATATATAATATGATGACTGCAATATTTTAAGATGATAAAAACTTTGATTGGAGGAGGAGGAGTGATTCTGTGCAACTGTGGAAAAAGTAGATCTATTTCATCTATGAAAAAGTACACAGAGTACTGATCTACCATGCACTATTTATGTTAATAATAATAATAATCTTTATTTATATAGCGCCAACATATTCCGCAGCGCTTTACAGTTTAACAGTTTCAAACACAACAGACATAAGTAGTGTTGAGCGATACCTTCCGATATCGGAAAGTATCGGTATCGGTTTGGATCGGCCGATATTCAAAAAATATCGGATATCGCCGATACCGATACCCGATCCCAATGCAAGTCAATGGGACCAAAATATCGGAATTAAAATAAACCCTTTCTTTCCTTGTAGTTCATTCTACATGAAGGAAAACAACTAAGAATAATGTAGGATGTATTGGGGGAGGTGGCGGAGACATTAAAGGCAATGAGGATTAGCCCAATCAAATAGAATAGCATGATTTTTTCTTTTTTAAAGACGTTCGGATTGAAAAAGATATTGACTATGTAAATTTTTTTTTTATTTTGTCAGATATTGATGTTTCACTATTCCACGACCTTCCCCTTCTTTTTTTTCCTTTTCCCACACTTTCATCTTCATCATCATCAGCATCTTTGACATCAACTTCTTCACCTTATTCATCTTCTTCATCTTCTACCTATTTTTTTTTTTTATTACATTCTTCATATTCATTTTCTTCAACTATTATTATTCTTCCTATTCTACATATTCTTTTTATTCCACTGTTATTATTCTTCCTATTCTACTTCTTCATCATATTCTCATTTGTGACAGCCTCAGGCATTCCCGTAGTTGTTATCTATAAAAGTTGGAAGATTACACCTTCCGTTCTGCCAGTCACAAAAGTTACATTTGTCCGCGTTCAGTTTGGCCTGCAGCATCAGGCTTTATCCAGGGGCACCACGAGGAGGAACGGACTCACCCCCATACACTGCTTAGTCTTCTTCTGCATATAATTTAGATAATATCTTTTGCTCTGATATTAAGTCTTATGCTTAATGTTCTTCTGCTCTTTGTTCTGCAGCCTCTTGTTCTTCTGCTTCTCGGTCTTCCATGTCGTCGTCTCCAGGGTCGTCGTCTTCAGTGTCGTCATCTCCGCCGTCGTCGTCTCCGCCGTCGTCGTCTCCGCCGTCGTCGTCTCCGCCGTCGTCGTCTCCGCCGCCGTCGTCGTCTCCGCCGTCGTCGTCTCCGCCGCCGTCGTCGTCGTCATCGGGGTGGTCTTCCGGGTCGTCGTCGTCGTCATCGGGGTGGTCTTCCGGGTCGTCGACTTTAGGGTCTTAAACTTGGAAATGTAGCAGAAGGTACAAGAAGGCTGAGAAAATGCCAAGAACCAGCTGATGGAACTGGAACTCGGATGGCTACCCGAAGGTTCAAGAGCCTATGGAACTACCGAGGACCAGCTGACGTTACTGGAACCCGGTTACTAAACAGGAGGTACCCGTGCTAAAAAGCACTACCAAGGACCGCCTGACGTTGGCGGAACTCGGATACCCAGAAGGAGGCACCTAAGCCAAAGGCTCTGCCCGGAACCAGCTGACGTTACTGGAACCAGGATGGGGAGCAGAAGGTACAAGAGCAAAAGACACTGCCGAGAACCAGCTGACGGTACTGGAACCCGGATGGGTAGCCGAAGGTCCAAGAGCCAATGGAACTACCGAGGACCAGCTGACGTTACTGGAACCCGGTTACTAAGCAGGAGGTACCCGTGCCTGAAAGCACTACCAAGGACCACCTGACGTTGGTGGAACTTGGATACCCAGAAGGAGGCACCTAAGCCAAAGGCTCTGCCCGGAACCAGCTGACGTTACTGGAACCAGGATGGGGAGCAGAAGGTACAAGAGCAAAAGACACTGCCTAGAACCAGCTGACGGTGCTGGAACCAGGTGGTGGACCCGAAGGCCCACAGGAGAGGAGAGAACAGCTAGGCCGCGAGGCAGCCGCAGTTACCGAACCCCAACAGTCCTACAGGGGGAGCTGGGCCTACTGGCACTACAGAACCAGCCTTGACTACCAGTTCACGCAGCCCACATAGGAAGCTCCTAAACTGGAGGCACCCTGGAGTTGGCTAACCCAACCGCACCACGACGGGGCAAGCATAGGCGTCTCAGTGAAGTTGACACAACCCAGAAACAGCTGACGGTGCTGAAACCAGGCTTGGCACGAGGGAGTACCTGTGACAAGAACACTGCCGAGAACCAGCTGGCGGTGCTGGAACCCAGATGCGTTGCCCCAGTGTGCAAGAGCCAATGGCACGACCGAGGAGCAGCTGACGGTGCTGGAACCCGGTTACTAAGCTGTAGGTGCCCGCGCTTAAAAGCACTACCAAGGACCGCCTGGTGTTGGCGGAACTCGGATACCCAGGAGGAGGCACCTAAGCCAAAGGCTCGGCCCGGAACCAGCTGACGGTGCTGGAACCAGGTGGTGGACCCGAAGGCCCACAGGAGAGGAGAGAACAGCTAGGCCGCGAGGCAGCCGCAGTTACCGAACCCCAACAGTCCTACAGGGGGAGCTGGGCCTACTGGCACTACAGAACCAGCCTTGACTACCAGTTCACGCAGCCCACATAGGAAGCTCCTAAACTGGAGGCACCCTGGAGTTGGCTAACCCGACCGCACCACGACGGGGCAAGCATAGGCGTCTCAGTGAAGTTGACACAACCCAGAAACAGCTGACGGTGCTGAAACCAGGCTTGGCACGAGGGAGTACCTGTGACAAGAACACTGCCGAGAACCAGCTGGCGGTGCTGGAACCCAGATGCGTTGCCCCAGTGTGCAAGAGCCAATGGCACGACCGAGGAGCAGCTGACGGTGCTGGAACCCGGTTACTAAGCTGTAGGTGCCCGCGCTTAAAAGCACTACCAAGGACCGCCTGGCGTTGGCGGAACTCGGATACCCAGGAGGAGGCATCTAAGCCAAAGGCTCGGCCCGGAACCAGCTGACGGTGCTGGAACCAGGTGGTGGACCCGAAGGCCCACAGGAGAGGAGAGAACAGCTAGGCCGCGAGGCAGCCGCAGTTACCGAACCCCAACAGTCCTACAGGGGGAGCTGGGCCTACTGGCACTACAGAACCAGCCTTGACTACCAGTTCACGCAGCCCACATAGGAAGCTCCTAAACTGGAGGCACCCTGGAGTTGGCTAACCCGACCGCACCACGACGGGGCAAGCATAGGCGTCTCAGTGAAGTTGACACAACCCAGAAACAGCTGATGGTGCTGAAACCAGGCTTGGCACGAGGGAGTACCTGTGACAAGAACACTGCCGAGAACCAGCTGGCGGTGCTGGAACCCAGATGCGTTGCCCCAGTGTGCAAGAGCCAATGGCACGACCGAGGAGCAGCTGACGGTGCTGGAACCCGGTTACTAAGCTGTAGGTGCCCGCGCTTAAAAGCACTACCAAGGACCGCCTGGCGTTGGCGGAACTCGGATACCCAGGAGGAGGCACCTAAGCCAAAGGCTCGGCCCGGAACCAGCTGACGGTGCTGGAACCAGGTGGTGGACCCGAAGGCCCACAGGAGAGAAGAGAACAGCTAGGCCGCGAGGCAGCCGCAGTTACCGAACCCCAACAGTCCTACAGGGGGAGCTGGGCCTACTGGCACTACAGAACCAGCCTTGACTACCAGTTCACGCAGCCCACATAGGAAGCTCCTAAACTGGAGGCACCCTGGAGTTGGCTAACCTGATCGCACCACGACGGGGCAAGTATAGGCATCTCAGTGAAGTTGACACAACCCAGAAACAGCTGACGGTGCTGAAACCAGGCTTGGCACGAGGGAGTACCTGTGACAAGAACACTGCCGAGAACCAGCTGGCGGTGCTGGAACCCAGATGCGTTGCCCCAGTGTGCAAGAGCCAATGGCACGACCGAGGAGCAGCTGACGGTGCTGGAACCCGGTTACTAAGCTGTAGGTGCCCGCGCTTAAAAGCACTACCAAGGACCGCCTGGCGTTGGCGGAACTCGGATACCCAGGAGGAGGCACCTAAGCCAAAGGCTCGGCCCGGAACCAGCTGACGGTGCTGGAACCAGATGGTGGACCCGAAGGCCCACAGGAGAGGAGAGAACAGCTAGGCCGCGAGGCAGCCGCAGTTACCGAACCCCAACAGTCCTACAGGGGGAGCTGGGCCTACTGGCACTACAGAACCAGCCTTGACTACCAGTTCACGCAGCCCACATAGGAAGCTCCTAAACTGGAGGCACCCTGGAGTTGGCTAACCTGACCGCACCACGACGGGGCAAGCATAGGCGTCTCAGTGAAGTTGACACAACCCAGAAACAGCTGACGGTGCTGAAACCAGGCTTGGCACGAGGGAGTACCTGTGACAAGAACACTGCCGAGAACCAGCTGGCGGTGCTGGAACCCAGATGCGTTGCCCCAGTGTGCAAGAGCCAATGGCACGACCGAGGAGCAGCTGACGGTGCTGGAACCCGGTTACTAAGCTGTAGGTGCCCGCGCTCAAAAGCACTACCAAGGACCGCCTGGCGTTGGCGGAACTCGGATACCCAGGAGGAGGCACCTAAGCCAAAGGCTCGGCCCGGAACCAGCTGACGGTGCTGGAACCAGGTGGTGGACCCGAAGGCCCACAGGAGAGGAGAGAACAGCTAGGCCGCGAGGCAGCCGCAGTTACCGAACCCCAACAGTCCTACAGGGGGAGCTGGGCCTACTGGCACTACAGAACCAGCCTTGACTACCAGTTCACGCAGCCCACATAGGAAGCTCCTAAACTGGAGGCACCCTGGAGTTGGCTAACCCGACCGCACCACGACGGGGCAAGCATAGGCGTCTCAGTGAAGTTGACACAACCCAGAAACAGCTGACGGTGCTGAAACCAGGCTTGGCACGAGGGAGTACCTGTGACAAGAACACTGCCGAGAACCAGCTGGCGGTGCTGGAACCCAGATGCGTTGCCCCAGTGTGCAAGAGCCAATGGCACGACCGAGGAGCAGCTGACGGTGCTGGAACCCGGTTACTAAGCTGTAGGTGCCCGCGCTTAAAAGCACTACCAAGGACCGCCTGGCGTTGGCGGAACTCGGATACCCAGGAGGAGGCACCTAAGCCAAAGGCTCGGCCCGGAACCAGCTGACGGTGCTGGAACCAGGTGGTGGACCCGAAGGCCCACAGGAGAGGAGAGAACAGCTAGGCCGCGAGGCAGCCGCAGTTACCGAACCCCAACAGTCCTACAGGGGGAGCTGGGCCTACTGGCACTACAGAACCAGCCTTGACTACCAGTTCACGCAGCCCACATAGGAAGCTCCTAAACTGGAGGCACCCTGGAGTTGGCTAACCCGACCGCACCACGACGGGGCAAGCATAGGCGTCTCAGTGAAGTTGACACAACCCAGAAACAGCTGACGGTGCTGAAACCAGGCTTGGCACGAGGGAGTACCTGTGACAAGAACACTGCCGAGAACCAGCTGGCGGTGCTGGAACCCAGATGCGTTGCCCCAGTGTGCAAGAGCCAATGGCACGACCGAGGAGCAGCTGACGGTGCTGGAACCCGGTTACTAAGCTGTAGGTGCCCGCGCTTAAAAGCACTACCAAGGACCGCCTGGCGTTGGCGGAACTCGGATACCCAGGAGGAGGCACCTAAGCCAAAGGCTCGGCCCGGAACCAGCTGACGGTGCTGGAACCAGGTGGTGGACCCGAAGGTCCACTGGAGAGGAGAGAACAGCTAGGCCGCGAGGCAGCCGCAGTTACCGAACCCCAACAGTCCTACAGGGGGAGCTGGGCCTACTGGCACTACAGAACCAGCCTTGACTACCAGTTCACGCAGCCCACATAGGAAGCTCATAAACTGGAGGCACCCTGGAGTTGGCTAACCCGACTGCAACACGACGGGGCAAACATAGGCGTCTCAGCGAGTTTGACACACCCCGGAAACAGCTGACGGTGCTGAAACCAGGTTTGGCACGAGGGAGTACCTGTGACAAAAACACTGCCGAGAACCAGCTGGCGGTGCTGGAACCCAGATGCGTTGCCTTGCCTATTAAAGATTGTCTTCCTAGAGCCCCAACTAGCGGTGTTGGAGCAAAGGGTAAGCAGGGGGAGATGAGTGTAGGCCGAAGCCTGCACTGGAGGCAGCTTTGTGTTTGCGTTGCGTTTGCAGGACACTTTGCCGGCTACACACTGGGGGAACAACTGGCGTTGCTGAACCCCACTAACACAATGGCGTGTGTTTTTCTCTGTGCAGCTAGCACTTGCGGGCAAAAACTAGCGATGTTAGAGCCCGTGTTGAAGCAGGAGGAGGAGGAGAGGAGCAGAGTGTAGGCCGAAGCCTAGTTGAACCAATTTCAAAGGAAACCTTTAACCCCCCCCTCAGGTGTTACAAAGTACAAGAGACACACCTTGTGCAGTATTAATGCTGCACAAGTGAAAGGTTGCTCTATTAATTTGTCTACTTGCACACGCTGAATGAAAGACGTACACAATTTACCCCATTCTACAGTCAAACTGTAGTGGATGCGTGACTTGGTTTTTTGATGAGACGCAGCACAGGTGTCCAAAATAACGCCTTGGTGCTTGGCGCAGCTTCCTGAGCATTGTTATTTGCTGTACAGGAGTCTGCGCTCTTGTGTTATCCCTTGGCAATGCCCTGTTAGCGCTGCCCATCTTATTACATCATTTCATGTTGGCCGGTGCGGTTCACGATGGCCATAAATCCCAGACCCACAGTGTCTTTTCATAAAGCCACACTGCGGTGCTGGGATTCGTGGCCTTGAGCAGTAAATATTTTGGCCGCTCACACACGTCCTTACACCTGCTTCAGACTGGGCGGCCTCTGCTGATCCCTTCTCGCATGCCGCGGCCATGAGGCTGCACAGTCTGAAGAAGGCGGAAGGAGATGAGTTAAGACAGGCGAAGATATGCACTGCTCGTGCCCATCAATCACACCCTCGCAGTCAAAATAAGTAAGACAACGAGGAGCATTTTATTCAGGCAGGGCGGACGAACAGGCGCAACTAGCCAACCAATGATGTCAGAAGACGGGAAGCGCTACCAAGGGGGGTGCTGCGTATCATTAGAAAGGAAAGTCACGCCTCAGGGACAGTGGAATGGTCTCAAAGAGACAAATTTTGTACGTGTTGAGTTCCACGTGGGCAAGGAGAAAACATCAGCCACCTTGTACAAATGCAGCAGTACTGCTGTACAAGGTGGCTGTTATACATAGAAACACCTGGGGGTGGGGACCAGGCTCCCTTCAATTTCAGCTCATGTGCCTGCGTGGCGTTTGCAGGTCACGTTGCAAGCTACACAGCAGGGGAACAGCTGGCGTTGCTGAACCCCACTGACACATTGACTGGTGTTTTTCTCTGTGCAGATCGCATGTCCGGGCAAAAACTGGCGGTGTTAGAGCCCAGGGTCAGCAGGAGGAGGAGAGGAGCAAAGTGTAGGCCGAAGCCTGCACTGGTGGCAGCTTTTGGTCGGTTGTGCCAGCGTGGCTTGTGCTGGACACGATGCCGGCTACACAGCGGGGGAACAGCTGGCGGTGCTGAACCCCACTAACACATTGGCTGGTGTTTTTCTCTGTGCAGCTAGCATTTCCGGGCAAAAACTAGCGTTGTTAGAGCCCAGGGTCAGCAGGAGGAGGAGAGGAGCAGAGTGTAGGCCGAAGCCTAGTTGAACCAATTTCAAAGGTTACCTTTAACCCCCCCTCAGGTGTTACAAAGTACAAGAGCCACTCCTTCTGCAGCATTAATGCTGCACAAGTAAAAGGTTGCTCTATTAATTTGTCTACTTGCACACGCTGAATGCAACACGTACACTATTTAGCCCATTATACTGTTAAACAGTAGTGGAGGCGTGACTTGTCTTTTTAAAGAAAAGCAGCACAGGTGTCGAAAATAACACCTTTTTGCATGGGCGCAGCTTCCTGAGCGTTGTTAGTTGCTGTACAGGAGTCTGCACTCTTGTGATCCCTTGGCTATGCGCTGTGAGCGCTTCCTGTCTTATGACCTCATTTCATGTTGGCCGTTGCGGTTAGCGGTGGACATGAATCCCAGACCCACAGTGTTTTTTTAAAAAATCACACTGCGGTGCTGGGATTCTTGCCCTTGTGCACTAAATATGTTTGCCGCTCACACATGTCCTTACACCTGCTTCAGACTGGGCGGCCTCATCTGATCCCTTATCGCATGCCGCGGCCATGAGGACACCCAGTCTGAAGAAGGCGGAAGGAGGTGACTTAAAACAGGCGAACATATGCACTGCACATGCCCATCAATAACACCCTCGCATCCAAAATATGAGACAACGAGGGGCGTTGTGTCGGGCAGGGCGGACGCACAGGCACAGGCAGCCAACCAATGATGTCAGAAGACGGGCAGCGCTAACAATGGGGGTGCTGCGTGTCATTACAAAGGAAAGTCACACCTCAGGGACATTGTAATGGTCTCTAATGAGACACATTTTGTACGTGTTGAGTTCCACGTGGGCAAGGAGAAAAAGTCAGCCACCTTGTACAAATGCAGCAGTACTGCTGTACAAGGTGGCTGTTATACATAGAAACACCTGGGGGTGGGGGCCAGGCTCCCTTCAATTTCAGCTCATGTGCCTGCGTGGCGTTTGCAGGTCACGTTGCAAGCTACACAGCAGGGGAACAGCTGGCGTTGCTGAACCCCACTGACACATTGACTGGTGTTTTTCTCTGTGCAGATCGCATGTCCGGGCAAAAACTGGCGGTGTTAGAGCCCAGGGTCAGCAGGAGGAGGAGAGGAGCAAAGTGTAGGCCGAAGCCTGCACTGGTGGCAGCTTTTGGTCGGTTGTGCCAGCGTGGCTTGTGCTGGACACGATGCCGGCTACACAGCGGGGGAACAGCTGGCGGTGCTGAACCCCACTAACACATTGGCTGGTGTTTTTCTCTGTGCAGCTAGCATTTCCGGGCAAAAACTAGCGTTGTTAGAGCCCAGGGTCAGCAGGAGGAGGAGAGGAGCAGAGTGTAAGCCGAAGCCTAGTTGAACCAATTTCAAAGGTTACCTTTAACCCCCCCTCAGGTGTTACAAAGTACAAGAGCCACTCCTTCTGCAGCATTAATGCTGCACAAGTAAAAGGTTGCTCTATTAATTTGTCTACTTGCACACGCTGAATGCAACACGTACACTATTTAGCCCATTATACTGTTAAACAGTAGTGGAGGCGTGACTTGTCTTTTTAAAGAAAAGCAGCACAGGTGTCGAAAATAACACCTTTTTGCATGGGCGCAGCTTCCTGAGCGTTGTTAGTTGCTGTACAGGAGTCTGCACTCTTGTGATCCCTTGGCTATGCGCTGTGAGCGCTTCCTGTCTTATGACCTCATTTCATGTTGGCCGTTGCGGTTAGCGGTGGACATGAATCCCAGACCCACAGTGTTTTTTTAAAAAATCACACTGCGGTGCTGGGATTCTTGCCCTTGTGCACTAAATATGTTTGCCGCTCACACATGTCCTTACACCTGCTTCAGACTGGGCGGCCTCATCTGATCCCTTATCGCATGCCGCGGCCATGAGGACACCCAGTCTGAAGAAGGCGGAAGGAGGTGACTTAAAACAGGCGAACATATGCACTGCACATGCCCATCAATAACACCCTCGCATCCAAAATATGAGACAACGAGGGGCGTTGTGTCGGGCAGGGCGGACGCACAGGCACAGGCAGCCAACCAATGATGTCAGAAGATGGGCAGCGCTAACAATGGGGGTGCTGCGTGTCATTACAAAGGAAAGTCACACCTCAGGGACATTGTAATGGTCTCTAATGAGACACATTTTGTACGTGTTGAGTTCCACGTGGGCAAGGAGAAAAAGTCAGCCACCTTGTACAAATGCAGCAGTACTGCTGTACAAGGTGGCTGTTATACATAGAAACACCTGGGGGTGGGGGCCAGGCTCCCTTCAATTTCAGCTCATGTGCCTGCGTGGCGTTTGCAGGTCACGTTGCAAGCTACACAGCAGGGGAACAGCTGGCGTTGCTGAACCCCACTGACACATTGACTGGTGTTTTTCTCTGTGCAGATCGCATGTCCGGGCAAAAACTGGCGGTGTTAGAGCCCAGGGTCAGCAGGAGGAGGAGAGGAGCAAAGTGTAGGCCGAAGCCTGCACTGGTGGCAGCTTTTGGTCGGTTGTGCCAGCGTGGCTTGTGCTGGACACGATGCCGGCTACACAGCGGGGGAACAGCTGGCGGTGCTGAACCCCACTAACACATTGGCTGGTGTTTTTCTCTGTGCAGCTAGCATTTCCGGGCAAAAACTAGCGGTGTTAGAGCCCAGGGTCAGCAGGAGGAGGAGAGGAGCAGAGTGTAGGCCGAAGCCTAGTTGAACCAATTTCAAAGGTTACCTTTAACCCCCCCTCAGGTGTTGCAAGGTACAAGAGCCACACCTTGTGCAGCATTAATGCTGCCCAAGTAAAAGGTTGCTCTATTTAATTTGCTCCTTGCACACGATGAATAAAACACGTACACTATTTAGCCCATTATACTGTCAAACAGTAGTGGAGGCGTGACTTTCCTTTTTACGGAGATGCAGCACAGGTGTCAAAATTAACACATAGCTGCTGTGCGCAGATTTCTGAGCGTTGTTATTTGCTGTACAGGAGTCTGCGCTATTGTGTGATCCCTTGGCTTCCTGTCTTCTGACCTCATGTTATGTTGGCCGTTGCGGTTAGCGATGGACATGAATCCCAGACCCACATTGTGTTTTCAAAAAATCACAGTGCGTGGCTGGGATTCGTGGCCTTGTGCAGTAAATATGTTTGACGCTCACACATGTCCTTACACCTGCTTCAGACTGGGCGGCCTCATCTGATCCCTTATCGTCTGCCGTGGCCATGAGGACAGCCAGTCTGAAGAAGGCGGAAGGAGATGAGTGAACACAGGCAAACATATGCACTGCACATGCCCATCAATCACACCCTCGCTGTCCAAAAAAATAAGACACCGAGGGGCGTTGTTTCGAGCAGGGGAGATGCACAGGCGCAGCCAGCTAACCAATGATGTCAAAAGACGGGCAGCGCTAACAAGGGTGGTGCTGCGTGTCATTACAAAGGAAAGTCACACCTCAGGGACATTGTAATGGTCTCTAATGAGACACATTTTGTACGTGTTGAGTTCCACGTGGGCAAGGAGAAAAAGTCAGCCACCTTGTACAAATGCAGCAGTACTGCTGTACAAGGTGGCTGTTATACATAGAAACACCTGGGGGAGAGGGGGCCAGGCTCCCTTCAATTTCAGTTCATGTGCCTGCGTGGCGTTTGCAGGACACGTTGCCAGCTACACAGCAGGGGAACAGCTGGCGTTGCTGAACCCCACTCACACATTGGCTGGTGTTTTTCTCTGTGCAGCTAGCAGTTCCGGGCAAAAACTAGCGGTGTTTGAGCCCAGGGTCAGCAGGAGGAGGAGAGGACCAAAGTGTAGGCCGAAGCCTGCACTGGTGGAAGCTTTTGGTCGGTTGTGCCAGCGTGGCTTGTGCTGGACACGATGCCGGCTACACAGCAGGGGAACAGCTGGCGGTGCTGAACCCCACTGACACATCACCTAGTGTTTTTTCTGTGTAGACAACACTTCCAGGTGTCAACTGACAGTGTTGAAACCCAGGGAATCAAAGAGGAGCAGAGTGTAGGCCGAAGCCTGCAGTGGAGCAAGTGTAAAGGGAACCTTTAACCCCCCCCCCAGGCATTTGTTGCTGAAAGAGCCATCTTGTACAGCAGTAATACTGCACATGGAAAATGGTGGCTCCGAAAATAATGCTCCTTGCAAACGCTGAAGTACACACTCATATAATGTGTCCCCTCACACCGTCAAACCATCCCGGAAGTGGGACTTTCCTTTGTAATGTGACACAGCACAGCCGTCATTCCAACCCCCTTGGTGCCGTGCGCCACCTCCTCAACGTTGTTTGGTTCTGTCAAGGAGCCCGCGCTGTAATGTTATCCCTTGGCCATGCACAGTTAGCGGTGCCCGTCTTCTGACATCATTTAGGTGTCAGGCTGGCAGTGCCTGTGCGTCAAAGCTGCCCGAGATCCAACCTTGCAGTGTCATCAAATGTAATCCCACTGCGGGCCAGGGATCCATGGGCATGCGCAGTGCATATCATCGCCTCTCACTAACCTCCTTCATGCTTCTTCAGACTGTGCGGCGTCACGGCCGTGGCATGCTATTAGGGATCAGCTGACGCTGCCTAGTCTGAAGAAGCATGAAGAAGGGGAATGAGAGGCTAGTATATGCACTGCGCATGGCCATGGATACCAGGCCCACTGTGGGATCACATTAGACGACACTGCGAGGTGGGATTTCGGGCAGCGTGGACGCACAGGCGCAGCCAGGACGACAACAAATGATGTCAGAGGACGGGCAGCGCAAACTGTGCATGGCCAAGGGATAACATAACAGTGCAGGGTCCATGACGGAATCAAACAACGCTAAGGAGGCAGCGCACGGTGCCAAGGGGGTAGCAATGACGGCTGTGCTGCGTCACATTACAAAGGAAAGTCCCACCTCTGGGACGGTTGGACGGTGTGAGGGGACACATTACATGAGTGTGTAGTTCAGCGTTTCCAAGGAGCATAATTTCAAGAGCGACCTTTCCCTTGTGCAGTATTAGTGCTGCACATGGTGGCTCTTTCAGTAACAAACGCCTAGGGGGGGGGGGGGGGACAGGTCCCCTTACATTTTAGTTGTGCCAGCGTGGCGGTCGCATGACACGTTGCCGGATACACAGCTGGGGATCAGCTGACGTTACTGAACCCCAATAACAGAGGAGCGACTGTTGACTGTGCACACAGCACTTCCAGGCACCAACTGGCGGTGTTAGAGCCCAGGGACAGCAGGAGGAGCAGATTGGAGGTATTACCGCACACACAGCTGGGGATCAGCTGACGTTACTGAACCCCAATAACAGAGGAGCGACTGTTGACTGTGCACACAGCACTTCCAGGCACCAACTGGCGGTGTTAGAGCCCAGGGACAGCAGGAGGAGCAGATTGGAGGTATTACCGCACACACAGCTGGGGATCAGCTGACGTTACTGAACCCCAATAACAGAGGAGCGACTGTTGACTGTGCACACAGCACTTCCAGGCACCAACTGGCGGTGTTAGAGCCCAGGGACAGCAGGAGGAGCAGATTGGAGGTATTACCGCACACACAGCTGGGGATCAGCTGACGTTACTGAACCCCAATAACAGAGGAGCGACTGTTGACTGTGCACACAGCACTTCCAGGCACCAACTGGCGGTGTTAGAGCCCAGGGACAGCAGGAGGAGCAGATTGGAGGTATTACCGCACACACAGCTGGGGATCAGCTGATGTTACTGAACCCCAATAACAGAGGAGCGACTGTTGACTGTGCACACAGCACTTCCAGGCACCAACTGGCGGTGTTAGAGCCCAGGGACAGCAGGAGGAGCAGATTGGAGGTATTACCGCACACACAGCTGGGGATCAGCTGACGTTACTGAACCCCAATAACAGAGGAGCGACTGTTGACTGTGCACACAGCACTTCCAGGCACCAACTGGCGGTGTTAGAGCCCAGGGACAGCAGGAGGAGCAGAGGAACAGAGTGTAGGCCGAAGCCTGATTGGAGCAAGTTGAAAGGGAACCTTTAACCCCCCCCCCCCAAGACGTTTGTAGCTGAAAGAGCCATCTTGTGCAGCGCTAAGGATGCAAAAGGAAAAGGTTGCTCTTTTAATTATGCTCCTTGCAAACACAGAAGTAAACACTAAAAATGTGTCCCCTTATACCGTTAAACCATCACGGAGGTGCAAATTTCCTTCGTAATGGGACACAGCACAGCTGTCATTCCTATCCCCTTGGTGCCGTGCGGCTGCCTCCTCAGCGTTGTTTTAAGCTGTCACGGAGCCTGCGCTGTTCTCTTAGCCCTTGGCCATGCCCAATTAGCGCTGCCTGTCTTCTGACATAACTTGGTGTCAGGCTGTCAGTGCCTGTGCGTCCACGCTGCTCCAGATCCCACCTCTCAGTCTCGTCTAACGTAATCCCACTGCGGGCCTTGGATCCATGGGCATGCACAGTGCATATCCTCGACTCTCACTCCCCTCCTTCCCTCTTCTTCAGACTGTGCGTTGTCACGGCCGTGGCATGCTATTAGGGATCAGCTGACGGCGCACAGTCTAAAGAAGGCGGAGGGAAATGAGCGAGAGCCCGAGGGGAAGATATGCACTGCGCATGCCCATGGATCCCAGGCCCGCAGTGTGACTCAATCAGAAGACACTGCGAGGCGGGATCTATGGCAGCGCGGCCGCACAGGCGCAGCCAGCCTGACACCAAATTATGCCAGAAGACAGGCAGCGCAAATAGGGCATGGCCAAGGGATAACAGAACAGCGCAGGCTCCGTGACAGCTTAAAACAATGCTGAGGAGTGTTATGGCTGGCAATCAGGCAACACAGCGTGCAGTAATCAGCGCACATACAGAGATCTGGCAATAACCAAAAACAATAGAACGAGCTCTGAGACGTGGAATCTCTGTAGACTGCAGTACCTGATCTATCCTCACACAACTATAAGCAGCAGTGGATTGCGCCTATCAACTACCTATGCAACTCGGCACTGCCTGAGGAGCTGACTAGCCTGAAGATAGAAATACAAGCCTGACTTACCTCAGAGAAATACCCCAAAGGAATAGGCAGCCCCCCACATATAATGACTGTTAGCAAGATGAAAAGACAAACGTAGGAATGAAATAGATTCAGCAAAGTGAGGCCCGATATTCTAGACAGAGCGAGGATAGCAAAGAGAACTATGCAGTCTACAAAAAACCCTAAAACGAAAACCACGCAAAGGGGCAAAAAGACCCACCGTGCCGAACTAACAGCACGGCGGTGCACCCCTTTGCTTCTCAGAGCTTCCAGCAAAAGTTAATAGCAAGCTGGACAGAAAAAACAGAAAACAAACTAGAAGCACTTATCTAACAGAGCAGCAGGCCCAAGGAAAGATGCAGTAGCTCAGATCCAACACTGGAACATTGACAAGGAGCAAGGAAGACAGACTCAGGTGGAGCTAAATAGCAAGGCAGCCAACGAGCTCACCAAAACACCTGAGGGAGGAAGCCCAGAGACTGCAATACCACTTGTGACCACAGAAGTGAACTCAGCCACAGAATTCACAACAGTACCCCCCCCTTGAGGAGGGGTCACCGAACCCTCACCAGAACCCCCAGGCCGACCAGGATGAGCCACATGAAAGGCACGAACAAGATCTGGGGCATGGACATCAGAGGCAAAAACCCAGGAATTATCTTCCTGAGCATAACCCTTCCATTTGACCAGATACTGGAGTTTCCGTCTAGAGACACGAGAATCCAAAATCTTCTCCACAATATACTCCAATTCCCCCTCCACCAAAACAGGGGCAGGAGGCTCCACAGATGGAACCATAGGTGCCACGTATCTCCTCAACAACGACCTATGGAATACATTATGTATGGAAAAGGAGTCTGGGAGGGTCAGACGAAAAGACACCGGATTGAGAATCTCAGAAATCCTATACGGACCAATAAAACGAGGTTTAAATTTAGAAGAGGAAACCTTCATAGGTATATGACGAGAAGATAACCAAACCAGATCCCCAACACGAAGTCGGGGTCCCACACGGCGTCTGCGATTAGCGAAAAGCTGAGCCTTCTCCTGGGACAAGGTCAAATTGTCCACTACCTGAGTCCAGATCTGCTGCAACCTGTCCACCACATAATCCACACCAGGACAGTCCGAAGACTCAACCTGTCCTGAAGAGAAACGAGGATGGAACCCAGAATTGCAGAAAAATGGAGAGACCAAGGTAGCCGAGCTGGCCCGATTATTAAGGGCGAACTCAGCCAACGGCAAAAATGACACCCAATCATCCTGGTCAGCGGAAACAAAACATCTCAGATATGTTTCCAAGGTCTGATTGGTTCGTTCGGTCTGGCCATTAGTCTGAGGATGGAAGGCCGAGGAAAAAGATAGGTCAATGCCCATCCTACCACAAAAGGCTCGCCAGAACCTCGAGACAAACTGGGAACCTCTGTCAGAAACAATATTCTCAGGAATGCCATGTAAACGAACCACATGCTGGAAGAACAAAGGCACCAAATCAGAGGAGGAAGGCAATTTAACCAAGGGCACCAGATGGACCATTTTAGAAAAGCGATCACAGACCACCCAAATGACCGACATTTTTTGAGAAACGGGAAGGTCAGAAATGAAATCCATCGAAATATGTGTCCAAGGCCTCTTCGGGACCGGCAAGGGCAAAAGCAACCCACTGGCACGTGAACAGCAGGGCTTAGCCCTAGCACAAATTCCACAGGACTGCACAAAAGCACGCACATCCCGTGACAGAGATGGCCACCAGAAGGATCTAGCAACCAACTCCCTGGTACCAAAGATTCCTGGATGACCGGCCAGCACCGAACAATGAAGTTCAGAGATAACTTTACTAGTCCACCTATCAGGGACGAACAGTTTCTCGGCCGGACAACGATCAGGTTTATTAGCCTGAAATTTCTGCAACACTCTCTGCAAATCAGGGGAGATGGCAGACACAATGACTCCTTCCTTGAGGATACTCGCCGGCTCAGATAACCCCGGAGAGTCGGGCACAAAACTCCTAGACAGAGCATCCGCCTTCACATTTTTAGAGCCCGGAAGGTATGAAATCACAAAATCAAAACGAGCAAAAAATAACGACCAACGGGCCTGTCTAGGATTCAAGCGCTTGGCAGACTCAAGATAAGTAAGGTTCTTATGATCAGTCAAAACCACCACGCGATGCTTAGCACCCTCAAGCCAATGACGCCACTCCTCGAATGCCCACTTCATGGCCAGCAACTCTCGGTTGCCCACATCATAATTATGCTCAGCAGCAGAAAATTTCCTGGAAAAGAAAGCACATGGTTTGAACACTGAGCAACCAGAACCTCTCTGTGACAAAACCGCCCCTGCACCAATCTCAGAAGCATCAACCTCGACCTGGAACGGAAGAGAAACATCAGGTTGACACAACACAGGGGCACAGCAAAAACGACGCTTCAACTCCTGAAAAGCTTCCACGGCAGCAGAAGACCAATTAACCAAATCAGCACCCTTCTTGGTCAAATCGGTCAATGGTCTGGCAATGCTAGAAAAATTACAGATGAAGCGACGATAAAAATTAGCAAAGCCCAGGAATTTCTGCAGACTTTTTAGAGATGTCGGCTGAGTCCAATCCTGGATGGCCTGAACCTTAACCGGATCCATCTCGATAGTAGAAGGGGAAAAGATGAACCCCAAAAATGAAACTTTCTGCACACCGAAGAGACACTTTGATCCCTTCACGAACAAGGAATTAGCACGCAGTACCTGGAAAACCATTCTGACTTGCTTCACATGAGACTCCCAATCATCTGAGAAGATCAAAATGTCATCCAAGTAAACAATCAAGAATTTATCCAGATACTCACGGAAAATGTCATGCATAAAAGACTGAAAAACAGATGGAGCATTGGCAAGTCCGAACGGCATCACCAGATACTCAAAATGACCCTCGGGCGTATTAAATGCCGTTTTCCATTCATCTCCCTGCCTGATTCTCACCAGATTATACGCACCACGAAGATCAATCTTAGTAAACCAACTAGCCCCCTTAATCCGAGCAAACAAGTCAGAAATCAAAGGCAAGGGATACTGAAACTTAACAGTGATCTTATTAAGAAGGCGGTAATCAATACACGGTCTTAGCGAACCATCCTTCTTGGCTACAAAAAAGAACCCTGCTCCCAATGGTGACGACGATGGGCGAATATGTCCCTTCTCCAGGGACTCCTTCACATAACTGCGCATAGCGGTGTGTTCAGGTACGGACAAATTAAATAAACGACCCTTAGGGAATTTACTACCAGGAATCAAATCGATAGCACAATCACAATTCCTATGCGGAGGTAGGGCATCAGACTTGGACTCTTCAAATACATCCTGAAAGTCCGACAAGAACTCTGGGATGTCAGAAGGAATGGATGACGAAATAGACAAAAATGGAACATCACCATGTACTCCCTGACAACCCCAGCTGGTTACCGACATAGAGTTCCAATCCAATACTGGATTATGGGTTTGTAGCCATGGCAACCCCAACACGACCACATCATGCAAATTATGCAGTACCAAAAAGCGAATAACTTCCTGATGTGCAGGAGCCATGCACATGGTCAGCTGGGCCCAGTACTGAGGCTTATTCTTGGCCAAAGGTGTAGCATCAATTCCTCTCAACGGAATAGGACACCGCAAAGGCTCCAAGAAAAATCCACAACGTTTAGCATAATCCAAATCCATCAGATTCAGGGCAGCGCCTGAATCCACAAACGCCATGACAGAATATGATGACAAAGAGCACATTAAGGTAATGGACAAAAGGAATTTGGACTGTACAGTACCAATAACGGCAGAGCTATCGAACCGCCTAGTGCGTTTAGGACAATTAGAAATAGCATGAGTAGAATCACCACAATAGAAACACAGTCTGTTCAGACGTCTGTGTTCGTGCCGTTCTACTTTAGTCATAGTCCTGTCGCACTGCATAGGCCCAGGCCTACTCTCAGACAATACCGCCAGATGGTGCACAGACTTACGCTCGCGCAAGCGACGACCGATCTGAATGGCCAAGGACATAGACTCATTCAAACCAGCAGGCATAGGAAATCCCACCATTACATCCTTAAGAGCTTCAGAGAGACCCTTTCTGAACAAAGCCGCTAGTGCAGATTCATTCCACAGAGTGAGTACTGACCATTTCCTAAATTTCTGACAATATACTTCTACATCATCCTGACCCTGGCATAAAGCCAGCAGATTTTTCTCAGCTTGATCCACTGAATTAGGCTCATCGTAAAGCAATCCCAGCGCCTGGAAAAATGCATCAACATTACTCAATGCAGAATCTCCTGGTGCAAGAGAAAACGCCCAGTCCTGTGGGTCGCCGCGCAAAAAAGAAATAATAATCAAAACCTGTTGAATAGGATTACCAGAAGAATGAGGTTTCAAGGCCAAAAATAGCTTACAATTATTTCTGAAGCTCAGGAACTTAGTTCTGTCACCAAAAAACAAATCAGGAATCGGAATTCTTGGTTCTAGCATCGATTTCTGATCAATAGTATCTTGAATCTTTTGTACATTTACAACGAGATTATCCATTGAGGAGCACAGAGCCTGAATATCCATGTCCACAGCTGTGTCCTGAAGCACTCTAATGTCTAGGGGAAAAAAAAGACTGAAGACAGAGCTAAGAAAAAAAAATGATGTCAGGATTTCTTTTTTCCCTCTATTGGAAATCATTGGAGGGCTCCTTGTACTGTTATGGCTGGCAATCAGGCAACACAGCGTGCAGTAATCAGCGCACATACAGAGATCTGGCAATAACCAAAAACAATAGAACGAGCTCTGAGACGTGGAATCTCTGTAGACTGCAGTACCTGATCTATCCTCACACAACTATAAGCAGCAGTGGATTGCGCCTATCAACTACCTATGCAACTCGGCACTGCCTGAGGAGCTGACTAGCCTGAAGATAGAAATACAAGCCTGACTTACCTCAGAGAAATACCCCAAAGGAATAGGCAGCCCCCCACATATAATGACTGTTAGCAAGATGAAAAGACAAACGTAGGAATGAAATAGATTCAGCAAAGTGAGGCCCGATATTCTAGACAGAGCGAGGATAGCAAAGAGAACTATGCAGTCTACAAAAAACCCTAAAACGAAAACCACGCAAAGGGGCAAAAAGACCCACCGTGCCGAACTAACAGCACGGCGGTGCACCCCTTTGCTTCTCAGAGCTTCCAGCAAAAGTTAATAGCAAGCTGGACAGAAAAAACAGAAAACAAACTAGAAGCACTTATCTAGCAGAGCAGCAGGCCCAAGGAAAGATGCAGTAGCTCAGATCCAACACTGGAACATTGACAAGGAGCAAGGAAGACAGACTCAGGTGGAGCTAAATAGCAAGGCAGCCAACGAGCTCACCAAAACACCTGAGGGAGGAAGCCCAGAGACTGCAATACCACTTGTGACCACAGAAGTGAACTCAGCCACAGAATTCACAACAGAGGAGGCAGCGCATGGCACCAAGGGGGTAGGAATGACGGCTGTGCTGCGTCACATTACGAAGGAAAGTCCCAGCTCTGGGACGGTATAACGGTATCAGTGAACACATTTTATAAGTGTTAAGTTCTGCGTGTGCAAGGAGCCCAAAAAAAATAGCTACCTTTTCCTTGTGCAGCATTACTGCTGCACAAGATGGCTCTTTCAGTAACAAACGATGGGGGGGGGGGTCAGGTTCCCTTACATTCAGGTTGTTGTGCCAGCGTAGCGGTCGCAGGACACATTGCCGGCTACACAGCTGGGGATCCTCCTCATCCTCCTCACAAATTGGCCCCTGCGTACCCCTTTGTGAGGAACCACGTGGCGCTGACTCTCCAGAAGCTGATGGAAAAGGTGACTCCTCATCCTCCACCTCTTCCACCACATCATCCCTTAACCCTTGCAAAGTTTGCTGAAGCAGGCAGATAAGGGGGACAGTCATATGCTGACTAGTGCATCATCTGCACTTGCCATCCGCGTGGAATAATCAAAAGGACGCAAAACCTGGCAGACGTCCTTCAGAGTGGCCCACTCTGTGGTTGTGAAGTCTGATCGGCGCTGACTGCGACTTCTTTGCGCCTGATGCAGCTGGTACTCCATAACTGCTTGCTGCTGCTCACACAACCGCTCCAACATATGTAACGTGGAATTCCACCGGGTAGGTAGGTCACATATGATGCGGTGTTCCGGAAGGCGGAATCTGCGCTGCAGAGCAGCAATGCGGGATCTGGCCAAGCTGGAACGCCGCAAGTGAGCACACTCTAGGCGGACCTTGTGCAGCAGGGCATCAAGATCCGGATAGTCCCTCAGAAAACTCTGCACAACCAAATTGAGCACATGTGCCAGACATGGGATGTGAGTGAGGTTGCCAAGGGCCAAAGCTGCCACCAGATTTCGGCCATTGTCACACACTACCATGCCTGGCTGGAGATTCGCTGGCAGTAACCACACATCGCTCTCCTGCTTGATGGCATTCCAGAGCTCCTGCGCTGTGTGGCTTCGATGCCCCAATGAAACTAGTTTCAAGACGGCCTGCTGACGTTTGGCCACGGCTGTGCTCATGTCGGTCATAGGTAAACGTTCACGGGTCCATGTGGGGGTGGACTGTGACGGATCCTGCAGAGAGGAATCAGAGGAACTGGTGTAAGAGGAGGAGTCGATGCGTACAGACTGGATTCCTGCAATCCTTGGAGTGGGCAGGACACGTCCTGCGCCACTCGCACGATCTGTACCTGGCTCAACAACATTAACCCAATGGGCAGTGAGGGAAACATATCGCCCCTGTCCATGCTGACTGGTCCACGCATCGGTGGTGAGGTGGACCTTGCTACTGACGGCGTTCAGTAGCGCATGTTTTATGTTTGCCTCAACATGCCTGTGCAGGGCAGGGACAGCCTGCCTGCTGAAGTAAAAGCGGCTGGGCACCTTGTACTGTGGGACTGCCAATGCCATCAAGTCATGGAAGCTGTCAGTCTCCACCAGCCTGAACGAGAGCATTTCCAGGGACAACAGTTTGGCAATGCCTGCATTCAGAGCCTGTGCTCGGGGGTGGTTTGCCGAGAATGCCCGCCTTTTCTCCCATGCCTGTACTACCGATGGCTGTAGACTAGGCTGGGAGTGTGAGGATGACTGGGAAGGTGGTGCTGTGGGTGGAATTACACAAGGTCTCTGGGAGGAAGCCAAACCAGCTGTGCGTGAGCTGGAGGAAGAGGCAACACGAGCTGAAGAGGTGGTAGCTGCCGCTGTTGGTTGGCCTACATCTTCAGTGTGTTTCTGTAACTCCACCGCGTGCCTGGTCCGCACATGTTTCCACATATTTGTGGTATTGAGGTTGCTGACATTTTTCCCTCTTTTTACTTTCTGATGACACAGCTTGCATTTGACAAAACAAATGTCATCTGCAACTGTGTCAAAAAAGGACCAGGCACTGCAAGTCTTGGGAGCGCCCTTTTTGGCTTTGGAAAGAGACAGGCTCCTAACGGGTGCCAAAGTGGAGGCTACAGGCTCCGCAGTCTTCCCCCTCCCTCTCCCTCTTTGGCCCGTAAGAGGAAGCTCTTCCTCTGAGCTGCTCCCACCACCTTCCTGTTCCTCACGCCACGATGGGTCAAGGACCTCATCATCTCCACTACCCTCTGCCACCAACTGCTCCTCCTGGGTAGTCTCAGCAGCACAGTATGCACGAGAAAGCGGCACCTGAGTTTCATCATCAGATGCGTACTGCGCTGTGGTCACCGGAGGCACTGGCCCACCTGCCTCTTCAGAGTCAGAGAGAAAAAGGTGTTGGGCATCACTGCACACTGCCTCTTCTTCCATTTCTCCAATGCTGCTTGGCTGGCCCCCTGTTTCCAAGCCAAGAGATTCAGAGAACAGAAGTAGAGACGGCTCCTGTCCTGGGCTCTCTGACTGCCTGGCCAATTTGGCAGGTGGTGAAGAGACAGATGGCTGCTCTCCAGTGCTCTGTGCCTGAGAGGATGTGGCACTAACTGAAGTCGATGCCGAGGCGTTAGCTGCCATCCACCCGACAACGGCTTCAATTTGGTCTTCACGCAGCAGCGGTGCACGGCGCTCTCCGACAAAGCTGCGCATGAAGGACTGTTCCCTGCTGAAACTGAGTGACGACGAGTCACCGGCGCCCGCAGCAGGCACAGAATCACCACGTCCTCTCCCTGCTCCTCTCCCTGCTCCGCGCCCACGCCCACATGCCTTACTCCCTGCCCTCTTCATCTTGGTTGACAGATAAAGATAAGCAGAAAAGTACTAAGGCCTTAGTGTGCTTATTCCTGTAATGCTCCTCCTAACAGGTGTAAGAAACACTAATGTTGTAAATTGTGGACTAAACTTTATTATTTTTCAAATGTGGCCTACACAAGTGTTAAGTTGTGTTTGGTGAACTTAACTTTTTTTTTGGTGCAGATCGGGCTACAGAGCTAGTTTAAATCACACGGAGACCGTGCAGACAGCCGTAAACGGCGCTGCAAGGCCAAAAAACCCTCCTCTAGGTTATCCTATATAGTGTTTTTCCACTATTTAGCTGGATACAAGTGGAAAGACACTAATAGGAATTTTTTTTTTCAAATTTGAAACTGGCTGCACTATTTGAAAAAAAGGAAATTGTTTTTCAAGGTATGAGGCAGTAACGCACCCTGAGCTGAATCCAACCGGCTATGGCTGCACACAGACTACAGGGCGAGCTGCGCTCACACAGAGACCGTGCAGACAGCCGTAAACGGCGCTGCAAGGCCCAAAAAAACCCCTCTAGGTTATCCTATGTAGTGTTTTTCCACAATTGAGCTGGAGACTGGTGGAAAGACACTAATAGGAATTTTTTTTTTTCAAATTTTAAACAGGCTGCACTATTTCAAAAAAAGGAAAATTTTTCTCAAGGTATGAGCCAGTAACGAACCCTGAGCTGAATCCAACCGGCTATGGCTGCACACAGACTACAGGGCGAGCTGGGCTCACACGGAGACCGTGCAGACAGCCGTAAACGGCGCTGCAAGGCCAAAAAACCCTCCTCTAGGTTATCCTATATAGTGTTTTTCCACTATTTAGCTGGATACGAGTGGAAAGACACTAATAGGAATTTTTTTTTTTCAAATTTTAAACAGGCTGCACTATTTGAAAAAAAGGAAAATTTTTCTCAAGGTATGAGCCAGTAACGAACCCTGAGCTGAATCCAACCGGCTATGGCTGCACACAGACTACAGGGTGAGCTGGGCTCACACGGAGACCGTGCAGACAGCCGTAAACGGCGCTGCAAGGCCCCAAAACCCCCCTCTAGGTTATCCTATGTAGTATTTTTCCACAATAGAGCTGGAGACTGGTGGAAAAACACTAATAGGAAATTTGAGAAAAAATGTGCAGCAGGCTGCACTAAGAGCAAAAAAGAACAACTGTGTGAGGCAGTGTGAACCCCCCCTGAGCTGAATACAACCGGGTATATGGCTGCACACAGACTACAGAGTGAGCTGCACACACACACAGAGACCTTGCAGAACGCTGTTAAAACAGCGCTGCAAGGCAAGAGCAAGGTGAACAGTGAAGAACACACAGCGTTTTGCTAAATTAGCCTTTGGAAAGGAAAATAAAGCAATTAGCAAGCTCAACTGGCCCTCAGTTAGAACACAGCGTCCTGTCCCTAACTGAAATCACAGCAGAGTGAGCGCAAAATGGCGGCAGCGCTTTTTTATAGTGCAGAGTGACATCATTTCAGCAGCCAATCCAAGCCTTGCCAGTACTTACATGCCCACCATGCTAAACAGGATGTGCCCACACTTTCATTCATTCCTCATTGGCTGCTGCGTTCAATTTTAATTCTGGGAACTTCCGATTCCGGTATCCGATACGCGGGAAGTATCGGAATTCGGTATCGGAAATCCGATACCGCAAATATCGGCCGATACCCGATACTTGCGGTATCGGAATGCTCAACACTAGTCATAAGTAACAATGTTAACAATACAATAATTAAAGCAAAATAAGACGACCCTGCTCGAGAGCTTACAATCTACAATGAGGTGGGGAGATACAAAGCACAGGTGTGTATTTACAATGATGTATTTACAATGATGGTCCAGCCATCTTCAGGGAGTGGGGGGTAGGTGGAGATAGTGAATGGGACACACACACACAAACATAAAATGACTGATTAGTGAACGTGAGAGGCCGCTCTGAACATATGAATTACCCATCTATCATGTGCCATTTATATTACCCATCTACTATGTGCCATTTATATTACCCATCTACCATGTGCCATTTACTTTACCCATCTACCATGTGCCATTTATATTACCCTTCTACCATGTGCCATTTATATTACCCATCTACCATGTGCCATTTATATTACCAATCTATCATGTGCCATTTACTTTACCCATCTACCATGTGCCATTTACTTTACCCATCTACCATGTGCCATTTACTTTACCCATCTACCATGTGCCATTTATATTACCCATCTACCATGTGCCATTTATATTACCAATCTATCATGTGCCATTTACTTTACCCTTCTACCATGTGCCATTTATATTACCCTTTTACCATGTGCCATTTATATTACCCATCTACCATGTGCCATTTACTTTACCCATCTACCATGTGCCATTTATTTTACCCATCTACCATGTGCCATTTATTTTACCCATCTACCATGTGCCATTTATATTACCCTTCTACCATGTGCCATTTACTTTACCCATCTACCATGTGCCATTTACTTTACCCATCTACCATGTGCCATTTACTTTACCCATCTACCATGTGCCATTTACTTTACCCATCTACCATGTGCCATTTACTTTACCCATCTACCATGTGCCATTTACTTTACCCATCTACCATGTGCCATTTACTTTACCCATCTACCATGTGCCATTTACTTTACCCATCTACCATGTGCCATTTACTTTACACATCTACCATGTGCCATTTATATTACCCATATACCATGTGCCATTTACTTTACCCATCTACCATGTGCCATTTATATTACCCATCTACCATGTGCCATTTATATTACCAATCTATCATGTGCCATTTACTTTACCCATCTACCATGTGCCATTTACTTTACCCATCTACCATGTGCCATTTATATTACCCATCTACCATGTGCCATTTACTTTACCCATCTACCATGTGCCATTTACTTTACCCATCTACCATGTGCCATTTATATTACCCATCTACCATGTGCCATTTATATTACCCATCTATCATGTGCCATTTACTTTACCCATCTACCATGTGCCATTTATATTACCCTTCTACCATGTGCCATTTATATTACCCATCTACCATGTGCCATTTACTTTACCCATCTACTATGTGCCATTTATATTACCCTTCTACCATGTGCCATTTATATTACCCATCTACCATGTGCCATTTATATTACCCTTCTACCATGTGCCATTTACTTTACCCATCTACCATGTGCCATTTACTTTACCCATCTACCATGTGCCATTTACTTTACCCATCTACCATGTGCCATTTACTTTACCCATCTACCATGTGCCATTTATTTTACCCATCTACCATGTGCCATTTACTTTACCCATCTACCATGTGCCATTTACTTTACACATCTACCATGTGCCATTTATTTTACTCATCTACCATGTGCCATTTATGTTACCCGTGAACAAGAGACAAGAGGGGTGGAGGGCACCATCGCTATAATACACAACTAGGATCAACCTGGAGTATGTCAAGTAAGAACGGTTTTGAAAGAAAAGAAAAAGAAACGTACAAAAACCAGGGATCACCAAGAGAAATAAATACACTTAGCAATTTTATTAAAGTCAAAAGGACACACCAAACAGTTTAAAAACATTTAAAAACCAAAGTGATGCATACCCCTAATGGGTTATGCCCCCCAAGACCGAAGAACTATCACAAAGAGTGCATGCAATACATTTATGTTACCCATCTACCATGTGCCATTATATTACCCTTTTATCATGTGCCATTTACTTTACCCATCTACCATGTGCCATTTATATTACCCATCTACTATGTGCCATTTATATTACTCATCTACCATGTACCTGTAAGGAGGTGAAGCACATGAAGAGTCCGGGGGCGGTTACCTTCTCAGCTCTATGCCTGGAACCATTGAGCTGTGCTACAGGTTCCCCAGGAGGCAGACTTAGAGACTGGGACAGGAAGGAAGCCGGGAAGAGAGCGGGAAAGGCACACGTGCAAGGAACAGAGCAGCGTGAGCAGCGGTCAGAGCAGGGTGCAGCTGCGCTCTGGGAGAGAGAGAGAGCTCCCGGTCAGAGGACAAATACAGGGAGATTGCCCAGAAAGACTGCATCTTGTGAGTACATGAAAGCGGACTCTACTGTGACTGGAGAGGGGTGCTTTGAGACCTGTGTAGAGATATTGGCACATGTAGAGACTGCGACCCCCTGGTACCCACGGTATCAGTACAGAGACTGTGACCCCTGGTACCCATGGTATCAGTGCAGAGCCCCTGATTCCTGGTGAGAGACTTAATAGTGCAGAGCCCCTGATTCCTGGTGAGAGACTTAATAATAGACTGACCATCGCTTTCCCGGGATAGGCTGTGCTGTGAAAGCTAAAGACTCAGAGCTTATGCATATCACATTAACTCCTGAAACCGACAACAGAAGGACGATAAGTGCCGCTGTTTCTCGGTGCCTACATTGGAGAAGACGACCCTTCAAGCAAGTCCTCATCAGACTGATAAGTGTTCTTTTCTCAAGAAACCCTGCTTACTTCTGTTACACTGTTTGAACCTGATTCCTGTTATTAAACCCCTCAACTGTTGGTCTGTCTGTTCCGTGGTGACACACTTAGTGCCTGCATACTATTACATACCATTTATATTACCCATCCACCATGTACAATTTGTATTACCCATTTATCATGTGCAATTTATATTACTGATGTCTTCTTATGTTGAGAAGGACCTTTGACCTTTTCGGGCTATGTTGCCCTGTTGCAACTATTGCCTCTGAACCCCCTATTGCGACACCCCCTTCTAGCGACGTAAAGCAGTCCAGCAACCATCAGTTTCCTTGTGTTTGTAACAGGAAAATTTTTCAAATACCTATCACACCAGCAAAAGGACTTATTGATAGGTGGCTGTTAGGTGTTATTATTCAGGTCTATCACTTCCAATGAGTATCTGGACAGGTTTTGTAAGTTTCACAGATTGTGGAGAAGGTCACCCAGATTAACAATACAGCATTTCTTTAAAGCTGTGTCTCACAATCCTATAAGAAAGACAATTTTTCAAGATGCTACAGAGAATGCCGGTGTACTTAACTCATGGACTTTAACTAAAATTACCTTTTGCGTGCAAGATGACTGACTGAAGAAGCCTTTACGGGCAGTAATCAATTTAATCTACAAACCAGTCTAAATAAACAATGCATATACGGCAGTGTTAATATACAGTTTTACTACATTGTGGTTTTTCTTTTGAAGATTTGCCAAAAACCCTTTTTGCCACTAGACAATGTAAAGTTTACAATTTTCTTTACTCAATGTAAACCTCTACAAAAATCTCCTGTGAGGATGACGATCACTTTTTTTCGGTCACATTTCATGTAACGTAATTTCAGTTATGATCACATACTTATTGGACCTCTTCTTTAGGAGGACTACCTCGGTTGAGGTTTCATTTTCACTTAAATTTGAGATGCTTTTCTCAAATAGGTGTCGCCATCTACATAGCTAAGGTGAGTTGTTAATGTCATTTTTAGATATTTTCCATTGTAATGGAATGTTTTTCTGAGAAAAAGTAATATAGGTTTGCTTAAAAAATGCATTATATAGATTATCATGATAAAAATCAGCTTTTCTAGGGATACAGCCCCTTACAGTATGCGGCCCTATGTACACAGTCACATCCTGTAGTCATCAACAACTTAATAAATCCTAACTTATTACATACAGACGTGGAAATAGCTAACAACTCTCCCTATAGCTGCCAATTATCAGTACCTCATTGGTTAATTCGTAGAGGTGGATAGATGGAGTGTGAGCTTCAGTGTGCTCGGCGTGAGGGAGGCTGGAAGGAAAGTGTGGTTTGGGAGACAGGCTTTCCTGTTTCCATTTCATCAACGAATGGAGAATATTCTATATTTCTTGAAAAAAAGGAAAACTGAAAGCTCTAATTTAGGCTGAAGAAAAGAGCTACAGAAAATACAGATATTGACAGTGCATATCCCAGACTGGATTCCAAAAACGTTTCCAGTATTTTTGGCAGCAATGGTAGAAGCTTATTTGGGACCATGAAAGTGAATGATGTCCATCAAGATTCCTGTAGTATTTATATGAAGAATAGAGAATCTGATTGACGTCATCCTGAACCCAATGCACATAAAATAATATTCCAATAAAATATACCTTCTCAGCTGATGCTTCTAAAATTGAAAAAAATTACATTATTATATGATGTCAGCCTGTATACATGGTCACTTGCGTAGAAACAATACGCAGTGGGATGTTCTAAAATAAGGATGTGGCCAGTCTAGTGGCAACAATTTTTCTTGCAAACCCCATCAACAATGTATTTTTTCTGATCTCTCTATAGTGCTATGCCAACATTCGATTGATGGGTTCCATATCCTGCATCATTTTTAATAAGAAGAGTCTAACATTGAAAGCCTCTTGGGCGATAATTTGTCGTGGTTCTTTCATTCGCCTCGTTTATAAGACTGCAAGGAAGATTTCTTTGTAACAAGCACCTGTTCCCTGATTTTCAGAGGTATATAACTCTAGTTAACCATCTCATCAGCAGCCCTGTAGACTGGTAGAATTCTGAAATAGAGAGCGTTGTATAATTACAAAAAAGTCAGGGATGATATCGCAAACATACCTTGGATGTGGATAAGCCACTTTCAGGATTTGTGGCCTTAGTGGTAGCCACTAATAAATAATTTTATCAGGAATTACTAGAAACTATCTCTTTTGAGAATGCTTGCTATCCATGGATATCACACAGCCTATTACAAAACTATGGAGGATTTCAGCAAATGGTTTTTTGCCACAAAACTGGTGTAAAACCCTTTATAAAGCACATTTATGCACAGCGTGGAGTTGTGCAAAAGGTTTGGGGCTTTTGGCATTTTCACACGAGTTTGGCGCAGCTCTGCCAAAATGTGCAGAGGTGGGATGAGGCATAGCTACTGACTCCTTCAGATTCATCAAAAGAAATTTTGTTTCTTAATCCAAAAATGTTACTGGAGTAACATGTTTGTTGAGGCACACGCCAAAGTGGTGTGCGAATTCTAATAAATTTTGCACACCATACTTCGGCATAGTCCTCAATAAGACTGGCATATGAGATGCCAGTCTTAATGAACCTGGTTCTATGACTTTTATTGCCATCGATAGTGATGTGATTTTCTTACAAGTGGACTAATATCTTAATAATTCATTAACTGTGATCCTTAAAAGGAAACAGTAGGTCGTAAGTATATGTCACCAGGCTGTACTCATGCTGGCTACAACAAAGTAGTGAGAAAAATGACTCCTTATTGGTTGGCGTCTCATTGTTCTTATCACCAGTCTTCTAGTGAAAGTCTTGTTTGCAAATCATATTCAGAAATATATGTCAACCAGTGTCCTTACATGTTGCGGGTGTCTCACAATCTACGACAACTAATACACTCTTGAATACTTACTAAGCAGGGCAGAGGAGGCAGGTCAGTCATGAATGAAAAAAAGCATCAGTTTAAAGGTGTATTCTCAAGTTCATAAATTGCTGTAATTAGTTAGACAACATGAAAGTAAGCAAGTTTGCAATCGACATGCTTATTCTATCTGATGTAGTTCTCCAGAAATTACCGTTAGGCTTTTATATTTATAGTGTACAGCTGGTTTCCATGGACACTGTCCTCTAGTGCCTGGCTAGGATTTTTCAGTATATACATTCCAGTAAATGGGTTAACACTTAACATTCCAGTCAGCTCTCTCCAGTTTAATGATTCCTGTAAGTACAGCTTTTAGCCGCTCACCTCCCTCCTTTCTCTCTCACCTTCTTCGAAGGTACAGTTATACATCACCAGCTTGGCAGCTTTCACAGCAGTTCTCCTAATAATGGCTCTCTGCTTTCACTGTCTAGAGCTGTGTTGCTTGTTCCAATGCCTTGTTATCTCTGTGTAAATACAGGGTTATGTAGTGTAGACTCAGAACAAACCACTGATGGCTGAATGTGTTATAGCAGAACTTATGCTGAGCATTATAATTTTATCAATATTACAGTTCTATTCACTGGAGCTGTCACTCAAGGAGGAAAGCTCACCCTACTAGACACCAGGAAGTGATGAGACTGTAAGGGTATATGCACATGTTCAGGAATTGGCAGCACTTTGGACGCAGCACATGTCCACTGCGTCCAAAGCGCTGCCGGCTATTGAACGCCGGTGAATCTGCATGTGTTCATTGAACCATGCGGATTCAATACATTGTATGGGTGAAATTTATCTTGCAGAGTTATGCTGCGGTCTGGAGAGATGCACCGTATGTCAGTCTCCGCGGGTGATCCACAGGCATCTCTCTGGACGCAAAGTGGATATGAGATTTCTAGAACCACTATGCTGTAACAACTGGACGCTGTGAGTTGGGCTCTCAACAAGTACTCAGTGTCCAACACGCAACGTTTACTGATTGTATGCACATACACTTAGGATATTGCATTGCTCAGAACTGCTCAATAGACATCTTAGGAATACCTGTTTAAGTAATGTTGGCTGCTGGGGATGCCAGTATGTCCTTTAATTGGCATTATTCTTAGACCATTTAAAGGAGCTGTCAACAGCCGAACTGACTAAATTACTGGCTAGAATACTAAGACATATTGAACTACACTTTCATGGCCATAAAAAGGTATTACATTACTGAGAAAACCAGCTTCATATTATTTTCTAAATGAGGAGTTAAGTGCACTTAGGGAAGGCTAATGCTTAGCTAATACATCAATTCACATTATTTCCCACCTCCCACCACACTCATGATATTGATATCTCTAGATTTCACAAAACGATATCAGTCAAGCAAATATGGGTCGTGCTTGTAGGAAAAATGCACATAATCGGGGAACTAGTTCAAAACATCCCACCTGCAGCTTCTTTTACATAAAGATCATAAAGATTCCAAGACCCAACGCTTTGGAAACTCCATTTGGTGCCAGGAAGATTTATTTTAACTTGTCATTTATTACTCCACCCAGAAATGTAATTAGTTTATCGGCTGTAAACCTCCTGACAGGTTCAGTTTAAATAATATAACTATATTATTGCCATCTGATTCAAAACATATATAAACAAGACTTGCCAATGTACTGCAATTAACTGTGAACTTTGGAATTCTTATTTTGTAAAGAGTAATTAAATTGCTTCTTTGGGAATAAAAATGATAAATAACTAAACTAAATGCCATTAGAAATATTTTTGGCCAAGGAAGTAAGCATTATGTTAAAGTGACCACCGTCTTGTTACTCTGAAAGAGTCTTGTCCTTGAATGGTAATAGGACAAGCTCCAGTTAGTACGTACAGTATGAAACACCAGAAGTCCTGAGGTAAGAAGAGGTTGCTGACACTGCTGTTCACCCTGGTCTTTCTGGTTTAACACTGGAGATTACGTGGGTGCTGAGTAGAGATGAGCAAATATGTTCGCCTCCCTCCTTATTCGGCAAGCTATAGCACTTACCAAATATGCTGCAGAGGGAACCCGGCTACCTGGAGCGCTCCTGCTGATCTGCTATCCGGCGCTGCAGCTGCATGTGTCGCGGCTGTTTCACTGTCACAACACATATGAATGGAGAGCCCAACAAACAGGCTCTCCATGCATGTGTTGCGACAGTGAGATACCAGGGATACCATGGTTAGAAGAGGCTGCTCACATTGCTGGCTGCTATTTCCATCAGATCTAACGCTGGAGATAGCAGGCTTGCTGAGTTATAAAAACCGTGTACTATCAAGCTATATCCTGGTCACAGCAGCTAGTCAGCATTCAGAAACACAGGATGGACAGCAGTGTGAGTGGCCTTTACTTACCTCAACGTCCCTGGTATTTTCGGTATTATTTATTTTATTCACTTATATAGCACCATTAATTCCATAGCTCACTACAGACTTCAACATCAATGCCTCTGTACAAATCCCTAGTTAGACCACACATGGAGTACTGTGTCCAGTTTTGGGCACCGGTGCTCAGGAAGGATATAATGGAACTAGAGAGAGTACAAAGGAGGGCAACAAAATTAATAAAGGGGATGGGAGAACTACAATACCCAGATAGATTAGCGAAATTAGGATTATTTAGTCTAGAAAAAAGACGACTGAGGGGCGATCTAATAACCATGTATAAGTATATAAGGGGACAATACAAATATCTCGCTGAGGATTTGTTTATACCAAGGAAGGTGACGGGCACAAGGGGGCATTCTTTGCGTCTGGAGGAGAGAAGGTTTTTTCACCAACATAGAAGAGGATTCTTTACTGTTAGGGCAGTGAGAATCTGGAATTGCTTGCCTGAGGAGGTGGTGATGGCGAACTCAGTCGAGGGGTTCAAGAGAGGCCTGGATGTCTTCCTGGAGCAGAACAATATTGTATCATACAATTATTAGGTTCTGTAGAAGGACGTAAATCTGGGGATTTATTATGATGGAATATAGGCTGAACTGGATGGACAAATGTCTTTTTTCGGCCTTACTAACTATGTTACCATGTTACTAATGTTTCTGTTGTATTAGATGAAATAGACATGGTGCACAGCAGTATGAGAGGCCTCTTCTTACCTCAGCACCACCTGTATCTTGAATATTAGATCAGAAAGAAATGGTGGACAGCCAAGTGACAAACCTTTTCCTACCTTAGTATTCCTGATAGCACCAGGATTAGAGCAGTAAGACAGGGTGGACACCAGTGTGAACAGCCTCTTCTTTCCTTAGTATTTCTGATATCGCAAGGATTAGATCGGAAAGAAATGGTGCCCAACAGTGTCCGTGGCCTGCTCTTGCTGCGGCATTCCTGGTAGCTCTAGTATTAGATCAGAAACAAGAGTGGGCAACAACGAGAAGACAACAGTGTGATGAACCTCTTTTTACCTCCTGGCTTATCCAGTATCATATAATAATATCCATTGGCAGCACATCTTCCTTGAGGGGCAGGGTGGTGGTGGAAGAACTTCCTACTACACATGCTTACATATTACTGTCCTACTAACATTTTGGAACATTTTTTCTGTGAGAGTGTGATTTGCTAATTAAAGGCACTTAGGGATTTATAATGTAATATCCTTGAGTTATTTATTTTTTTCTGTTCCTGGTGAACCTCTTTACTATAGATTTGTTACTATACTATGTAGGTGTTCTGGACTGTTAGCTGAAATGGCACAAAACATTAGGTTAATAGCATAATAGAATGAAGGTTAATAGAATGCGGTTGATTCATAGGTGTAATGTTCCTCCTGCCTATTCCCAGCTACCTTATCTTTGACTGACATTATTCACTGATATCATGCAGGTATACATGAAGCTCATTGGTCAATAATAGGTTGGTCTGAAAGGGATGTAGGAAATCAGTGTTTTTTCTAAACCAGAATACGTTTGTGCTGTTAGGCTTCTAGTAAAGCATCTGGTTCCTTTAACCACTTCATGACCCAGCCTATTTTGACCTTAATGACCTGGCCGTTTTTTGCAATTCTGACCAGTGTCCCTTTATGAGGTAATAACTCAGGAACGCTTCAACGGATCCTAGCGGTTCTGAGATTGTTTTTTCGTGACATATTGGGCTTCATGTTAGTGGTAAATTTAGGTCAATAAATTATGCGTTTATTTGTGATAAAAACGGAAATTTGGCGAAAATTTTGAAAATTTCGCAATTTTCACAATTTGAATTTTTATTCTGTTAAACCAGAGAGTTATGTGACACAAAATAGTTAATAAATAACATTTCCCACATGTATACTTTACATCAGCACAATTTTGGAAACAAATTTTTTTTTTGCTAGGAAGTTATAAGGGTTAAAATTTGACCAGCGATTTCTCATTTTTACAACGAAATTTACAAAACCATTTTTTTTAGGGACCACCTCACATTTGAAGTCAGTTTACGGGGTCTATATGGCTGAATATACCCAAAAGTGACACCATTCTGAAAATTGCACCCCTCAAGGTGCACAAAACCACATTCAAGAAGTTTATTAACCCTTCAGGTGCTTCACAGCAGCAGAAGCAACATGGAAGGAAAAAATGAAAATTTAACTTTATAGTCACAAAAATTATCTTTTAGCAACAATTTTTTTAATTTCACAATGGTAAAAGGAGAAACTGAACCACGAAATTTGTTGTCCAATTTGTCCTGAGTACGCTGATACCTCATATGTAGGGGTAAACCACTGTTTGGGCGCACGGCAGGGCTTGGAAGGGAAGGAGCGCCATTTGACTTTTTGAATGAAAAATTGGCTCCACTCTTTAGCGGACACCATGTCATGTTTGGAGAGCCCCCGTGTGCCTAAAAATTGGAGCTCCCCCACAAGTGACCCCATTTTGGAAACTAGACACCCCAAGGAACTTATCTAGATGCATAGTGAGCACTTTGAACCCCCAGGTGCTTCACAAATTGATCCGTAAAAATGAAAAAGTACTTTTTTTCACAAAAAAATTCTTTTAGCCTAATTTTTTTCATTTTCACATGGGCAATAGGATAACATGGATCCTAAAATTTGTTGGGCAATTTCTCCTGAGTACACCGATACCTCACATGTGGGGGTAAACCACTGTTTGGGCACATGGTAAGGCTCGGAAGGGAAGGAGCGCCATTTGACTTTTTGAATGAAAAATTATCTCCATCGTTAGCGGACACCATGTCGCGTTTGGAGAGCCCCTGTGTGCCTAAACATTGGAGCTCCCCCACAAGTGACCCCATTTTGGAAACTAGACCCCCCAAGGAACTTATCTAGATGCCTAGTGAGCACTTTAAACCCTCAGGTGCTTCACAAATTGATCTGTAAAAATGAAAAAGTACTTTTTTTTCACAAAAAATTTCTTTTCGCCTCAATTTTTTCATTTTCACATAGGCAATAGGATAAAATGGATCCTAAAATTTGTTGGGCAATTTCTCCAGAGTACGCCGATACATCATATGTGGGGGTAAACCACTGTTTGGGCACATGGCAGGGCTCGGAAGGGAAGGCGCGCCATTTGACATTTTGAATGGAAAATTAGCTCCAATTGTTAGCGGACACCATGTCGCGTTTGGAGAGCCCCTGTGTGCCTAAACATTGGAGCTCCCCCAAAAGTGACCCCATTTTGGAAACTAGACGCCCCAAGGAACTTATCTAGATGCATATTGAGCACTTTAAACCCCCAGGTGCTTCACAGAAGTTTATAACGCAGAGCCATGAAAATAAAAAATAACTTTTCTTTCCTCAAAAATGATTTTTTGCCTGGAATTTCCTATTCTGCCAAGGGTATTAGGAGAAATTGGACCCCAAATGTTGTTGTCCAGTTTGTCCTGAGTACGCTGATACCCGATATGTGGGGGTAAACCACTGTTTGGGCGCACGGCAGGGCTCGGAAGGGAAGGCACGCCATTTGGCTTTTTAAATGGAAAATTAGCTCCAATCATTAGCAGACACCATGTCACGTTTGGAGAGCCCTTGTGTGCCTAAACATTGGAGATCCCCCACAAATGACCCCATTTTGGAAACTAGACCCCCAAAGGAACTAATCTAGTGGTGAGGACTTTGAACCCCCAAGTGCTTCACAGAAGTTTATAACGCAGAGCAATGAAAATAAAAATAAAAAATTATTTTCTCAAAAATGATCTTTTAGCCTGCAATTTTTTATGTTCCCAAGGGTAACAGGAGAAATTTGACCCCAAAAGTTGTTGTCCAGTTTCTCCTGAGTACGCTGATACCCCATATGTGGGGGTAAACTACTGTTTGGGCACATGCCGGGGCTCGGAAGTGAAGTAGTGACGTTTTGAAATGCAGACTTTGATGGAATGCTCTGCGGGCGTCACGTTGCGTTTGCAGAGCCCTTAATGTGGCTAAACAGTAGAAACCCCCCACAAGTGACCCCATTTTGGAAACTAGACCCTGAAATGAACTTATCTAGATGTGTGGTGAGCACTTTGAACCCCCAAGTGCTTCACAGAAGTTTATAACACAGAGCCGTGAAAATAATAAATACGTTTTCTTTCCTCAAAAATAATTATTTAGCCCAGAATTTTTTATTTTCCCAAGGGTTACAGGAGAAATTGGACCCCAGAGTTGTTGTCCAGTTTCTCCTGAGTACGCTGATACCCCATGTGTGGGGGTAAACCACTGTTTGGGCACACGTCGGGGCTCAGAAGGGAAGTAGTGACTTTTGAAATGCAGACTTTGATGGAATGGTCTGCGGGTGTCACGTTGCGTTTGCAGAGCCCCTGGTGTGCCTAAACAGTAGAAACCCCCCACTAGTGACCCCATTTTAGAAACTAAACCCCCCAAGGAACTTATCTAGATATGTGATGAGCACTTTGAACCCCCAAGTGCTTCACAGACGTTTACAACGCAGAGCCGTAAAAATAAAAAATCATTTTTCTTTCCTCAAAAATGATGTTTTAGCAAGCATTTTTTTATTTTCACAAGGGTAACAGGAGAAATTGGACCCCAGTAATTGTTGCGCAGTTTGTCCTGAGTATGCTGGTACCCCATATGTGGGGGTAAACCTCTGTTTGGGCACAAGTCGGGGCTCGGAAGTGAGGGAGCACCATTTGACTTTTTGAATACAAGATTGGCTGGAATCAATGGTGGCGCCATGTTGCGTTTGGAGACCCCTGATGTGCCTAAACAGTGGAAACCCCTCAATTCTACCTCCAACATTAACCGCAACACACCCTTAACCCTAATCCCAACTGTAGCCATAACCCTAATCACAACCCTAACCGCAACACACCCCTAACCACAACCCTAACCCCAACACACCCCTAACCCTAACCACAACCCTAATTCCAACCTAACCCTAACCGTAAGGATATGTGCCCACGTTGTGGATTTGTGTGAGATTTTTCAGCATCATTTTTGAAAAATCCGCGGGTAAAAGGCACTGCGTTTTACCTGCGGATTTACCGTGGATTTCCAGTGTTTTTTGTGCGGATTTCACCTGCGGATTCCTATTGAGGAACAGGTGTAAAACGCCGCGGAATACACACAAAGAATTGACATGCTGCGGAAAATACAACGCAGCGTTTCCGCGTGGTGTCTTCCGCACCATGGGCACAGCGGATTTGGTTTTCCATAGGTATACTTGGTACTGTAAACCTGATGGAACACTGCTGCGGATCCGCAGCCAAATATGCACCGTGTGCACATGGCCTAATTCTAAAGGTATGTGCACACACTGCGGAAAACGCTGCGGATCCGCAGCAGTTTCCCATGAGTTTACAGTTCAATGTAAACCTATGGAAAACAAAAATCGCTGTACACATGCTGCAGAAAAACTGCACGGAAACGCAGCGGTTTACATTCCGCAGCATGTCGCTTCTTTCTGCGGATTCCACAGCGGTTTTACAACTGCTCCAATAGAAAATCGCAGTTGTAAAACTGCAGTGAAATGCGCAGAAAAACCGCGGTAAATCTGCCATAAATCCGCAGTGGTTTAGCACTGCGGATTTATCAAATCCTCAGCGGAAAAATCCGCAGAGGACCAGAATACGTGTGCACATACCGAAACCCTAACCCTAACCCTAACCCTAGTTCTTACCCCAACCTTAGTGGAAGAAAAAAAAAATCTTTATTTTAATATTGTCCCTACCTATGGGGGTGACAAAGGGGGGGGGGGGTCATTCAGTATTTTTTTTATTTTGATCACTGCGATAGGTTTTATCGCAGTGATCAAAATGCACTTGAAACGAATCTGCCGGCCGGCAGATTCGGCGGGCGCACTGCGTATGCGCCCGCCATTTCGGAAGATGGCGGCGCCCAGGAAAGAAGACGGACGGACCACGGGAGGCTCGGTAAGAATGATGGGGTGGGAGGGGAGCACGGGGGGGTGGATCAGAGCATTGGGGGGTAAATCGGAGCACGGGGGGGTGGATCGGAGCATGGGGGTGTGCATTGGAGCATCGGGGGGTGGATCGGACTGCAGGGGGGATGGATTGGACTGCAGGGGGGGTGGATCGGAGTGCAGGGGGGTGGTTGGAGCACGGGGGGGGTGATTGGAGCACGGGGGTGAGCGGACAAGAGCACGGGGGGAGCGGACAGGAGGATGGAGGGGAGCGGAGCAGTGTAAAGGATAGATCGGAGGGCTGGGGGGGCGATCGGTGGGGTGGGGGCACATCAGTGTTTCCAGCCATGGCCGATGATATTGCAGCATCGGCCATGGCTGGATTGTAATATTTCACCAGTTATAATAGGTGAAATATTACAAATCGCTCTGATTGGCAGTTTCACTTTCAACAGCCAATCAGAGCGATCGTAGCCACGGGGGAGTGAAGCCACCTGGGCTAAACTACCACTCCCCCTGTCCCTGCAGATCGGGTGAAATGGGAGTTAACCCTTTCACCGGATCTGCAGGGACGTGATCATTCTGTGACACAGCATATGCGTCACAGGTCGGATTGGCACCGACTTTCATGACGCATACGCTGTGTCACAGGTCGGGAAGGGGTTAAAGGGAACCTGTCACATGAAAAAATGCTCTTAACATGCAGATATGTTTAATCTGCAGGTTAATAGCATTCTGAACCCACTGCCGGGAGGTAGCGAACTTTATTCCTCCCGGTAGTGTTCAGGTTTCAGTCACAGGGGTGATGCTGGCACAAATTCAGTTTTCACTCCGTGTATAGAGAGTGGAGGCTGTAACTACACCCTCGGTACTGACTGACAGCAGCTCAGCATCAGCAACAGCTGGCAGTCAATTCTGGGGGCGCAGTTACAGCCGCTGCTCTCTATACACTGAACCCGACTAAACCCATACCGGTGCTACCCATGACTATAATCTGAACGCTACTGGGAAGAATAAAGCTAATTTCCTCCTGCCAGCTGGGGTCTAAGTGCAGGTTCAGAATACTATTAACCTGCAAATTGACCCCTTACCTGTCGGTTATTGGTGGTTTTTGACATGACACTTTTTTTAATATGCTTATCCTTTCCATTTTCATTGCATCTACTTGCATGATGACTGTGCTGTTCACTTTAATTTAGAAAATTCCAGTCAAAATTGTTTCTAAATTTATATGTTCTGATTGCATATTCAGAACCATTTTCGTCTGCCTTTATTTTTTTCCTTTCAGGAAACAGGATGACAATACCATTTGGAAACATTTGGACTCCAGTAGAGAACAGCATGCAGGTTCTTTTTTTTTTTTTTGCCTGGGCAGTGAAAGCTCTTCTCTTCTTAGCTTTCATGCTGCTTTTTTATTGTTTCTAATCCCACATCTCCCATGAGATATAACATTAATGTAATCGAAAAGAACGACCTGCGCTTACTTTTAAGAGTTTTTTGGATACCCCAAATTAGATGGTGAGATCACTCAAGCAAAGCGCACATTATTGAGAGAACCTAACTTGAGAAACATTCTGTGAATATACCTGGATCCTGCCTGGTTCTTATTTTAGGATGACATTCATATTCTGTATTTTGGTGCAGATCTAGAAAATAGGAATAATTTTAACACTCCCTACTCTATAGCTCCTTTCACATGTTAGTCTTCAGTTGTATAAAAGAGATTCCGCACTTTGTGCTACACAGTGGTACTGCAGTACAATTGTGCAAAAATGTACTTAACATTTCAAAATGTCTGAAAATTGCCAAAAGCATTCTGATAATGAAAACCACGTTCATATTGCCGATCAAACTAAAAATTGTCAAAACTAGTGTAAAAAGGCCATGATGAAATTTGGGCAAAAATACAAAAGGTGCAAAAAGAATGATAAATCGGAGTCATAGCTATGCATGCCGCCTGTGTGAATGAATTTCGAAACAGTAGTGATGACTGATGAGCGTAAGTGCTCATTACTCCAGTTTGCCTAGGGTGCTCGGGTATGCACAGAGTATCGCGGGTGCTCAGGTAACATGTTCGAGTCCCTGCAGCCATATGTTTCATGGCTGTTAGACAGCCACAAAACATGCAGGGATTGCCCATGTATGTTAGTCAACCCCTGAACATTTTGTGGCTGTCTAACAGCTGCGAAACATACGGACGCAGGGAATCGAAAATGTCACTTGAGCACCAGCGAAACTTAGTGCATACCCGAGCACCCTAGGCAAACTGGAGTAACGAGTACTTACGCTCATCACTACTAGCCATGTAATGAACGAGCAGCATCAAAATTGATTAGTTTGAGATCATATTTTCTGCAGTTTTGATTGAACCCCTGCATTTATGAACAATGTAATATACATCTACTATATGACATGCATAACATTTTTTAAAATATTTTGTTTCTTTTCTCTAAAGTTGTCTTAATTGTTTAGGCGTATATCCTATGCTATTTCTATATATTCGAGACCAGCACCTGAGCATGGAAATAAGAACTAGCAGCTGAAAAGATATGACTTTTTTTTCAAATTTTCTCAGAGAATACCAAATATTACAAAGTACTTGCCACTCTAATAATGATCACATTTATATGCAGACGGTGGACGGAACCCATTTTGTGAATTTTATCAGAATTTATATGAACTGCCCAAAGCTCTTTTTGACCTCATAAAGTAGTAACTGGTGTTAGGGGCAGTTCTGTGAAATTAAAAATGTTTGATAATGGAGTGATTACTATTCAAATACTTCTCAGGGCCTAAAGCCATATTTAGTTTATTGTCTCCTGCTATTTAAATGTGGGCAATCAGAACACATAGACAGCTGCGTTCAATCAGAATTACAAGTGAAAGTAGAAAAAAAGGTCTTAACCCTTTCAAGAGCAGGTGATTTGGTGATTTTTCATTTTAGCTTCTTTTTTTTCCTCTTCTTCTTTCATGAGACATAACTTTTTTCTTCCGACATCACCATGTTAGAGTTTTTGTTATCCTAGGTGACTTGTAGTTTTGAATGACACCCTTAATTTTACCATATAATATACTGAAAAATGGGAAAAAAATCCAAATGGCCTGAAATGCTGAAAAAATGTAATTCTGCGATTGTTTTTTTTTCTTTTTATGGATTTGATTGTATGTTAAAGATGACCTGGCAATATGTCTCCAGAGGTATGTGCGATTATTGCTACACCAAACTTCTAAGCATTTTTTTATGTACAGTACAGACCAAAAATTTGGACACACCTTCCTATTTAAAGATTTTTCTGTATTTTCATAACTATGAAAATTGTACATTCACATTGAAGCCATCAAAAATATGAATTAACACATGTGGAATTATATACTTAACAAAAAAGTGTGAAACAACTGAAATTATGTCTTATATTCTAGGTTCTTCAAAGTAGCCACCTTTTGCTTTGATGACGTCTTTGCACACTCTTGGCATTCTCTTGATGAGCTTCAAGAGGTAGTCACCGGGAATGGTTTTAAATTCACAGTTGTGCCCTGTCAGGTTTAATAAGTGGGATTTATTGCCTCGTAATTGGGGTTGGGACCATCAGTTGTTTTGTGCAGAAGTCTGGTGAATACACAGTTGATAGTCTTATTGAATAGTCTGTTAGAATTTGTATTATGGCAAGAAAAACAGCTAAGTAAAGAAAAACAAGTGGCCATCATTACTTTAAGAAATGAAGGTCAGTCAGTCCAAAAAATTGGGCAAACTTTGAAAGTGTCCCCAAGTGCAGTGGCAAAAACCATCAAGCGCTACAAAGAAACTGGCTCACATGAGGACTGCCCCAGGAAAGGAAGACCAAGAGTCACCTCTACTTCTGAGGATAAGTTTATCCGAGTCACCAGCCTCAGAAATCGCAGGTTAACAGCAGCTCAGATTAGAGACCAGGTCAATGCCACACAGAGTTCTAGCAGCAGATACATCTCTACAACAACTGTTAAGAGGAGACTTTGTGCAGCAGGCCTTCATGGTAAAATAGCTGCTAGGAAACCACTGCTAAGGACAGGCAACAAGCAGAAGAGACTTGTTTGGGCTAAAGAACACAAGGAATGGACATTAGACCAGTGGAAATCTGTGCTTTGGTCTGATGAGTCCAAATTTGAGATCTTTGGTTCCAACCACCGTGTCTTTGTGCGACGCGGAAAATGTGAATGGATGAACTCTAAATGCCTGGTTCCCACCGTGAAGCATGGAGGAGGAGTTGTGATTGTGTGATGGTGCTTTGCTGGTGACACTGTTGGGGATTTATTCAAAATTGAAGGCATACTGAACCAGCATGGCTACCACAGCATCTTGCAGCGGCATGCTATTCCATCCGGTTTGCCTTTAGTTAGACCATCATTTATTTTTCAACAGGACAATGACCCCAAACACACCTCCCGGCTGTGTAAGGGCTATTTGACCAAGAAGGAGAGTGATGGGGTGCTATGCCAGATGACCTGGCCTCCACAGTCACCAGACCTGAACCCAATCGAGATGGTTTGTGGTGAGCTGGACCGCAGAGTGAAGGCAAAAGGGCCAACAAGTGCTAAGCATCTCTGGGAACTCCTTCATGATTGTTGGAAGACCATTCCAGGTGACTACCTCTTGAAGCGAAGCTCATCAAGAGAATGCCAAGAGTGTGCAAAGCAGTCATCAAAGCAAAAGGTGGCTACTTTGAAGAACCTAGAATATAAGACATAATTTCAGTTGTTTCACACTTTTTTGTTAAGTGTATAATTCCACATGTGTTAATTCATAGTTTTGATGCCTTCAGTGTGAATGTATAATTTTCATAGTCATGAAAATACAGAAAAATCTTTAAATGAGGTGTGTCCAAACTTTTGGTCTGTACTGTACATTCCTCTCAGATTGCATAGCAAAGGCCAGCTGACAAATTCCCCTCAATGTTCTTTCCTCACCAGTCAATTGTTGACAAGAATCATTGCTCAGAATCATTGAGATATCATAACAATGACGTGTAGTAATAGATATAGCCACATTTGTATGTATGTTGCAGCCCTTGATTGGCTTTTGTTCGCTAATCAGGAACTAGTGCCATAACTATCTGCTGAAGAATTGCCTAATTGAAAACAATCGAAAACAAAATACACTGCTTAAAAAAATAAAAGGAACACTTAAACAACACAATGTAACTCCAAGTCAATCACACTTCTTTGAAATCAAACTGTCCAGATATGAAGCAACACAGATTGTGAATCAATTTCTCCTGCTGTTTTGCAAATAGAACAGACAACAGGTAGAAATTATAGGCAAGTAGCAAGACAGTCCCTATAAAGGAGTGGTTCTGCAGGTGGTGACCGTATACCATTTCTCAGTTTTCATCCTTTTTGGCTGTTGTTTTGTCACTTTTGCACTTTGTCATTGCTTTCACCCCTAGAGCTACTGTACAGTCTCATGAGGCGGTGTCTGCAACCAACATAAGTTGCTTAGGTAGTACAACTCATCCAGGATGGCACATTAATGTGAGCTGTGGCAAGCAGAGTAGCTGTGTCTGTCAGCACAGTGTCCAGAGCATGGAGCAGATACAAGGAGACATGGAGGGGGACGTAGGAGTGCGGCCATCCAGCAGCTGGACCCAGGGGCGGACACAGACAGCTTGGGGCCCCTGTGCAGGCAATGTGTCTGGGCCCCCCTCCTTTTAAGGCGACAAAGAAGCTACATACATATGTATATATATATTTAGTCACGCACACACATACATGTATATATTGCATAGTCTCATTTATTATGTATATTGCTGTCCCTTATTATACAGTGCCCTCTCTTGTTTTGTACAGCACCGTCCCTTACATATTGGATTTTATAGAGCCATGTTTTTTATTACATACAATCCTGTCTTGTTAGATGTGTAATGCAATGATGGCTGATGAAGCATGGGAAAGCTTCTATTCTAAAGGAGGAGCTGATGGACTGGTCGTCTGGTCACCGGCTCCTCCATCAGTAGTCATTTTATATCTAACAAGAAAGCGGACTATTTAATAAAAGAGGGTGCTGTGAATAGCAAGAATATACTATGAAATTGACAGCACTGTACATAACAGCAGAGGAAGCTATATAATAAGGGAGGGCATCATATATAACTAGAGATGATGGTACGTAATAAGGGACGGTGTTATACATAACAAAATTATTGCCCATTCCACCACATCCATCATTTCCTCCTCTCCCACCACCCCCATCATTGTCCTTCCCACCGCCATCATCATTGTCTTCTTCCCATCATCCCCATCATTACCAATTCCACGACCTCCATCATTTCCGCCTCCTCCACCATCCCCATGATTGCCCTTTCCACCACCATCATCGTCTTTTCCCCACCACCCCCTTCATAACCAATTCCACTACCTGCATCATTGCCTCCTCCCCACCACCACATCATTGTCCTTTCCACTGCCATCATCATTGTCTTCTCCCCCACCACCCATCATTACTCATTCCACGACCTCCATCATTTCCTCCTCCCCCACCATCCCGATCATTGCTCTTTCCACCACCACCATCATTGTCTTTTCGCCATCCACCCCATCATTGCCCATTACACCGCCTCCATAATTTCCTCCTCCCCACAACCCCCATTATTGCCCATTCACAACCTCCATTATTTCCTCCTTCTGCATCACCCCATCATTGCTTTCTCCCCCACCACTCCTCTCCATCAACTCAACCATTGCCTTATGCCCCATCACCCCCCATCATTGCCCTCTCCTCCACCTACACACACACAGATACACAGAGCATCATTCACCTCCCTGCATACACACACACAACTCACCTCTGCGCACGGTATCCTGATGCCACACCATCGCCGACAGCTTCCTCTCTTGCACAGCCGCAGGGCTGAATGATGATGTAATTCAGCTGCTGTTGTGTGAAACAGGAGCGCGGGCAGGAAGTAGGATGGATCCATTAATCCCTGCAGCTCTGCTCTGCTGCCATTTTCTCTTGCTCCCTGACCACCGTACATGAGGGCAATCTGGCAAGGGGCCCACTGGAGCCTCGAGGCGAGATAAATTGGCCAGATTTCCCTTATTATTAGCTGCTTGCAGGAGCTCCCCGGAGTATCCGTGCCCCGGGGCAGCCGCCTGGTTGAACAGGCGGTATGTCCGCCCATGGCTGGACCACTACCTCCTCCTTTTTGCAAGGAGGTTCAGTGAGTCCTGCAAAATGACCTCCAGTAGGCCACTGACATCCATGTGTCTGCTCAAACTGTCAGAAATAGACTCCCTGAGGGTGGTATGAGGGCCTGACATCCACAAGTGGGTGTTGTACTTATGGGCCCACAGTGTGCAGGTCGATTGGCACTTGCAGAGAACACCAAGCTTGGCAGATATTGGTGCCCTGTGCTCTGCATTGATGAGAGCAGATTCATACTAAACACATGTGACAGACTTGACAGAGTCTAGAGATGTCGAGAGCATTCTGCTGCCTGCAGCATCCTCCAGCATGGCTGGTTTGGCAGTGAGTCCGTAATGGTGTGGGGAGGCTTTACTTTAGAGGGCTACACATCCTTCCATGTGATAGCCAGAGGTGCCTTGACTACTATTAGGTGCAGGGAGGAGATCCTCTTTCCCATTGTGAGACCATGTGTAGGTGTAGTGAGCCCTTGCTTCCTTCTGATGCATGAAAATTCTAGGCTATATGTGGCGGAAATGCATGAGCATTTCCTGCATGATGAAGGCATTGATGTTATGGACTGGTCTACCCATTCCACAGACCTGAATCCAATCGAGCACATCTGTGACATCATGTCTCTTTCCGTCCACCAATGCCACGTTGCACCACAGACTGTCCACGCGTTGACTGCTGCTTTAATCCAGGTCTAGGAGGAGATCCCTCAGGAGAACATCCGCCACCTCATCAAGAGCATGCCCACGCATTGTAGGGAGGTCATATAGGCACGTGGAGGCCACACATACTAATGAACATCATTTTCTTGTCTTGAGGCATTTCCACTCAAGTTGTATCAGCCTGTAATTTGATTTTTCACTTTGATTTTGAGCATCACTCCAAATCCAGACCTCAGTGGGATATTTATTTACATTTGCATTGATAATTTTTATCTTTTATTGTTCTCAGCACATTCCACTATGTATTGACAAATGATTTGCAAATGGAATATTTCCTTCATTGATATTTAGGATGTGGGATTTTAGTGTACTCTTTATTTTTTTTTAGCAGTGTATTTCTTCTGTATATTGTTGTTGGGCAAACCTCGCATCTTCCATGGTTTATCTTTTCATATGAAATACATGAAGACTGTCTTGATTTCATTTTAGTTACCTCCATAAGTAGCATAATACATAAACAAAAGTGAAGCAAATAATATTTGGATGACAATAATGGCACATGAATTGTGGTTAGTGCTGTTAGCTGAGTCTGTCTGCAAACCATGCGCATTTAACTCAGTATAAAGAATCAACAGTCATTTGGAAAAAGAAAAAAGCTATTTGGTATATGAGCTTATTTTTGCAAGGCATACTAAAATAGATGCAATTTTCTTGCTTCACTGCATTTTATTTCCACGATAAATGACCTTTCTGGAGGAAATAAACAAAGGTCTGTAGTGTAGAGAAGGTGTAAGCCTTGGTGAATTTTTCCCTCGATGCTACTTATTTATCTTAAATTAGAAACATAAAACCAGTTTTTGTCCAAGTTATCCACTTTGAGTGTTGCAATGTAGAGGTCCGAGGGGATGGGAGTTCTTTTGCTGTTTTTTATCTGGTTGATGTTATCTGGGTCATTTAGTTCAAACTAAAAGGGCTTTATATTTCTGCATTGCACTTTTGAGTCCATACTAGAGTCATTTCTCCACTATGTTTGTTTCCATGTGATATTATTTTCTTTTTTTGTTTGTATTTTCCTGTATAGTATACTAATATTTTTTTAAATATTTAATGAACTTCTACATTTTATGTATTTGATCAGTTTGGCTCCCTGCTTCATAGAAGCATATAATGTTACAGTTGGAAGGGACCTCCAGAATCATCATGTCCAACCTCATTTTCAATGCAGGATTCATTAAACCATCTGAGGCAGATGTCCGCCAAGCTTATGTTTGAAGACTTCCATTGAAGGAGACCTAACCACCTCTTGTGGCAGCCTGTTCCACTCATTGGTTACCATCACTGACAAAAAGTTTTTACTAATATCTAATCTGTAGATTTTTGTAAGCTAAACATTCCAGATCCTTTACCCATTCCTCATAGTTTGCAGTCTTCTTACCATCCTGGTAGATCTTCTCTGAACTTGCTTTAGTTTTTCAATGTCTTTTTAAAAATCTGGGGCCCAGAACTGAAAACCGTATTCCAGATGAGGTCAGACCAAGGAGGAGTAGAGGGGAATAATTACTTCACATGATCTAGAATCTATGCTTCTCTTAATAAATCCTGGAACTGTGTTTGCCATTTTTTGTTGCTGCATCACACTGTTGACTCATGTGCAGTATGTGATCTTTTAGTATACCCAAGTCTTTTTTACAAGTCGCTGTAGGTTTGTTTTCTAGCTTAGGAAGCGATCACCTTTCATTTTTGAGGACTTCTTTGTGTTATAATGGTGGCATCCTATTTCAGCACCAGGCTCAAATTCAGTGAGCGCTTAAGAAGGCCACATTCTTTCACAAATGTTTGTACAGACAGAATGCATGGCTGGAGATGGATTGTATACACCTTTGTAATGGGACAAAATGAAAAAAAAAACAGAAAATCCTGAATTCAATGATGAAGAGGTGTGTCATAATATTTTTGTCAATATAGTGTATTTCTGTTGCTTTTTTCATTATTGTAAATTTGTTATTGATACTGAGAACCAACATTTCCCCTATCAACTTTAGGAATTCTGCCATTCTGCTCTGTCTTGTAAACTGTGGTGTCTGTTCACATGGGATGCATCTTAATAGCGCTAGGCAGCCCACCTGAGCTAATAGAAGGGTGTCACTAATAGGCTGTTAACCTGGATGCTGTGCATTCCCATTGTGTAAACAGCTCCACATACAAGTCTCTTATGTTCAGTCATATGCTAAGCAGCCACCCCCTCCATTAATTTGGTAGGCTGTGAGTGGCTGCCTCATCGGTATTTCTGCACCTGTGTTGCCGCCATCTTAACCACATGGGTCCAATGAATCATGATAGTGCATTTGTTTGGAGTCCTAGGCAGGTAAGCATCTCTGCTTTTTTTGCCATCATTCTGCTCGGCAGCAAAATTGTTAATGCCAAATTCAGCTTTATTGTATAATGTCGGGCTGTGCCAGAATTTAAGCGCTTTTTGTCTTTGAATTATCCTTTCCGTTCTTCTGCTGTATAATTAATAGCCACTCAACAAAATCATAATACAGCAAATGAGATTCACGGAAGCCTTTAAGGTCTCGGCAGCAGTCAGTATGAAGGACAGTTAATACATGGAAAAGATCTGGTTGTGTTTTATTTGCTCAGCATAGCGTGTATCAGAGTAACTCTTTCCAGTAGTAGTTCCAGTGGGAGATTAATGTAGCAGGAAAAATGTGGAGGTCACTAGTGCTCAGCGACATGTTTTAAACTAGTTTTACTTTTGTATCCTCCCCAAGACTCACTGTTCAAGGTAATACAGTGGGTTCTTTTTGAGACAACCTGTCTCACAAGTGTAGTCTGGCGGTTTGTAATTTAGCGTTTCAAAAACATATTAAACTACCGTATTTTGGGTTGGTTTGATTTAAAGGATGTGTATAAGTAAACATTTTATAGTGTTTTTCTTACAGTTTCCTGTGGTGGTACCTACACTAGGTACAGCACGACCTAGGTGTCACTTAAGTCTGACCAATAATTGGCTTATATTAGGATTGGTCTTATGGCATTATTAGTCTATTTGATGTCTGAATCTCACACAATTAATTGCAATGTTAAAATGCAATTTTCATCTTGTGTGACCTTCACATTTGTATGATCATTGTTCCCTTCAGGTGTTAATTACTCCAGCTGACAGACTATTTTACCTCCTTGAAATAAGGGCTAATGCAGACGAGCATATAAATCGGACGTGTGTTGTCCGATTTTTTTTTTTATCAGATATTACACGGACAAAACATTGACCAATATTATCTAATAGGGCTGTTGAGATGAACGGTTTTTCTCAGTCCAAGTGTCCATGAGAAAAAAATTGCAGCATGCACTATTTTCTTTTGAGCCTTGGATTAGTCTCACCCATTCATGTCTATGGGTACGTAAAAAAATTGGATATCAACCGGAACATCCAAGTGACTTCCGATTGTTACATTTCAACTATAAACCTAGGAAATCGTATTTGATTATGTACATTTTTAGTGTATATGTATGAATGTTGATCACATATTGACATCAAACAGACATAAAAAATTGACACACAATTGCAAACTTGCACAATTTCTCATAGGTTAGTCTTCAGGCATCATAAAGTATTTCTAATGTATGTTTATAATATGTAAATGAGGCTTTTGACTAGTCATTGGGGTGTTAGTGTCCCCAGACTAGTCGGCCCATATAGATGTTGTTATGCCCCTGTTGGCTTGGTAACACAACTTACAAGTGGCGGCATCGTTGCCAACGCTATACGTACCTTGTGCATGCATGTGGCTTCTTCTCTTTACATCATTGATCCTCTGAAGCCTGGTGTATGCGTGTCGGCGTCAGAGATGTGCACTGCACATGATCAGAACTTTTCTGCACTTCTGATCATGCGCAGTCCGCCTCTCTGAAGCTGGCACATGTACACCCGGCTTCCGAGGCTCAATCATGTAAGGGGATGAAGCGTGAGGTAATTATAGCGCTAGTGATGACGCTAGCGCTTGTAAGTTATGCCCAAAGGGGCATGATAACATCTAAGTGGACCGACTAGTCTGGGGAAACTAACTCCCCATCCACTAGTAAAATCTCTCATTTACATATCATAAATGGACTTTAAAAATACTTTTTCTAAAGATCTGTTTATGTATGTAATATAGCACAGGGAGTGTTAGGCAGTGTGTCTACATGTGCAATCGCATCTGCTGGTGGTTCTGGGGGCACGGGGATCACTTTAAGTAGTATGGATCTATTCAAACATCCCATAAAATAATTTAACCTTAAGCCCTTGGTGTCTGGAGATCAGTATATAGTTGCCAGTCATTTTCTTCCCCTTAATAAGCAAATAATGTCTAAATAGACTAAAGAGAGTAAAAATCACTCTCACATACTGTACTTTGATTCAGAGAAATCAGAGCGCAGCAACATCTCTCTTCCGGGTGTCAGTTTCGTCCGAAGGAAGTGAAAATGAAGAGGCCTCTGATTGGCTGCAGGGCTCATGTGGCATAAGAACATAATGAAAAGCATCGGTAGAGCAGGTGCCGACGTCGGTGAGATAATACCGGCACTGGAGGCGAATATAAGCTGTTCAAAATTTTTAGGATGGACCATCAGTCTCGAATTGGTATTGGTCTGACTCCCAGCATATCCACCTCTTGGCTGTTGGAACGAATTGCGTCCCCCAGTGAGTGGATGTGCTAGACTTTTTTCTGTTGTCTTATTCACCATAATAGAACCAGAACCATTTTCATATTTGTTTTGGTCACATGAATATATATTATTACATTCTAATAACTGTGTAACTGGAAACATATTCCAACAACATACTGTATATTGACTTGATGTCTCCAATTTTGATTGATTAAACATTTGGTATGCCGTCATAATAATTGTATTGCAAATACTTGTATTCCTCTAAATACGGTTTATACAGTACAGAGTTAGCACTGCTGCATTACAACATGGTGGCAATGCGTTCAATTCTTAACTGGGTGCATCTTCTAAATGTAGTCTTCACATTGTGAATGGACATTGCAACATTTTGATTGCTTAGAATGGGGTCTTCTAAGTCTCATTTCTTCAGATTGTTCTCTTTGATGTTGTTGATTCTTGTGAAAGGACGGCACACTTCATCTCCGACACAGAAGATTTTTTCAGGCGTTCGCATTACCTTTGTTGTACAGTATGTCAGTGACATCATGTGTTCAGAATTCTCAGCCGCTGCCTCTCTGCTGCCAAAAACCAAAAGTCTCGTCAGCTGGGAAGCAAAAGATATTTCCTAAGTAGCAATTGCTTTCTTTTACTTTCCTAGACGATACTCATCAGGTTTAGCTGATGAGTAGATAGAAGACAGCTTTAGGCTCAAGTAAGACCCAGATCACATCATGTTTTTGCCTCCATTTAATGTATACTCTAACAAAAGCTTACAATGTTAAATGGAGGGTGTGATGGATGTCAAACATTGGCATCTATCTTACACAGATGAATTTGGGCTCCAGTGGACAGATACATTGTGAGCCTTTTCTTTTCATACCATTTAACTGCTGTATTATATTATATTACATTATATTATTATAGCCTATGGCAGACTGATTCCACTTTTAGATGTCATTTAAAGTATCCATCACTCATAAAATGCAATGGCACCTGTAATACTGATTCATAAAGAAAAGTTCTTCATTGGATGGTTGTTATGGATGCTGTACCATAGGCTTACCTGTTAAAAAAACGTACAATGTATACTTAACACACTTTTGTTAGTAGACATTCTAACATGGCCTATTGTGCCAGGGGCAGACACTGACAGCTTGGGGCCCCTGTGCAAGAAATGTGTCAGCCCCCCACCTTTTATGGCAACAAAGATACAGTATATATATATATATATATATATATATATGTATATATATATATATATATATATATATATATAGCCACGCGCATACATGTGTATATATATTACAGAGTCTCCTTTAATTATGTATATTGCCTTATTATACAGTGCCCCCTCTTGTTATGTACAGCACCGTCCCTTACATATTGGAATATATAGTGCCCTGTTTTTTATTACATACTGTCCTGTCTTGTTAGCTGTATAATGCAATGATGGCTGATGGAGCGTTGGAAAGCTTCTTTTCTAATGGAGGAGCTGTTGGACTGGTCGTCTGGTCACTGGCCCCTCCATCAGCAGTCATTTTATATCTGAAAAGAGAGGGGACTACGTAATAAAAAAGGACGTTGTGAATAGCAAAAATAACAAGAATACACTATGTAAGAGACAGAACTGTACATGGCAGCAGAGGAAGCTATAGAATAAGGGAGGGCACCGTATATAACTAGAGAGGATGGTCCGTAATAAGGGACGATGTTATACATAATAAAAGAGGAAACTGTGTAACTAAGAATAGTGTTATACAGAATTAGTGAGTACAATATATATACTAAGGGGCTGTGTTATACATAATAAGTACATAGACTCTATACTGAGGGACTGTGTTAGACATAATAAGTACGTGCACTGTATACTAAGGGACTGTGTAAGACAAGATAAGTGATAATAATGTCTTCATCCACCTCCCCCTGTTCCTAAGTCCATTATAAGTCACCCTTCCTCCCATATCAATCCCCCACACCCCACATTGTCTTCCTCACCCTGCATCCCATTATTGTCCTCTCACCACCTCCATCATTGCCTTCTCCACAACCACTATCATTGCTTTCTCCCCCACCACCCCATATCATTGCCCATTCCACTACCTCCATCATTTCCTCCTCCCCCACCACCCCATAATTGTCTTTTCCCCCACCACTCCCATCATTGCCCATTCCACCACCTCCATCATTTCCTCCTCCCCCACCAACACCATTATTGCCCTTTCCTCCACCACCATCATTGTCCTTTCCACCACCACCATCATTGCATTCTCCCCCACCACCCCATCATTGTTCTTTTCACATGCGGATAAAAATGCTGCATTAACATGTGTCTTTACATGTGTTCGCGCATGTGAATGATATGCTGCGCACATATACGCTGCGCACATATACACAAATGTGAACTTAGCCTAAGTGAGCACAGAGGCTTTTATCTCCTTTAAAGGAGTTGTCCAGTCAGAATATATTGGTCTACAAGATAGGTCACCCATATCAGATTGGGGGGTTCGATGCCTGACACCCCCACTGATCAGCAGCTGGATGTAAACACATGGGATGGAGCTCCACTGCATTCCAATGTGTTCCCATAGACAGTAATGCATTTTTTACACACTCATCTGCAATCATCCACATGCGGACAATTGCACAATATTTTATGGCTCAAAAAATGCAACATGTTGCATTCGTCGGACCACACCACACACCGCAATACGACGCATGTGTACGCATCTGCAAGTAAAAGCATGCAAATGTATGTCCATGCGTACACCATGTTAAATATATGTACGCATGATGCACGCGCATCGATGCTGATCAAACGTTGCGCGCACAGACGCAAATGTGAAACCAGCCTTAGTCAATCCCTCTGACAAGTGCAGAAGATGCTGCAGCTTCAGAAGTGACATTCTTAAATAAGGATTTTTTAGAACCAGGACACTACTTAATGCAGATGGATTACATAAAGAACTTTCATATAATGATAAACAAAGCATAGAGAGGTCTTCGTACAATTATTAGAGATGTCTGTCCAAGGTTGGGGACATTGACCCACTGGATAATGTTTTGTTCTTATAGATCATGCTGAATGTTACCCAGTGCCAAGTGGAAGCCCGGAGAATTGAACATTGGGTATGATGCATGTCCAGCTGGGCTAACTAGTTGCTTCCCTCTTCATGTTTGCACCCTCCGAAAGCACAGTCCGCACAAAACAGCCCTAAGTGCAGCTCCCTACACAAGATGTCCCTTCTTCACTCAGGGCCTGAGTGTCATGGCCATGACCTACAGCACCTCACTGACATATTCGTCAGTCATTTTGGCCTGTGCAAAAGCTGAGAGATTCCTTACCATTTGCTGAAACTGCTACTTTCAGCACCGCAGGTGGTTGTAGAGTGTTGAAAGGATTTTGGATCTGGTAAGGCTATGTTCACATGTCCAGTAATCCGTTAGAATGGATCCAGCTGCAATCCATTGGCAAAAAGGTTGCTTTTTTTTAGCCCGCATTTAAAAAACTGATTTCAGCTGGATTTTTTTTATAACATTGAAATCTATGGATCCGTGAATTAACCATCTGTTATCTTCCATTTGAAACTGATCTAGTAAGCAAAAAATTGATCTATCTCAAATGAAATAAAATAAACCGATGCATTGTCCATATACTTAAAGGGACACTGTCACCTGAATTTGGAGGGAACAATCTTCAGCCATGGAGGCGGGGTTTTGGGGTTTTTGATTCACTCTTTCCTTACCAGCTGGCTGCATGCTGGCTGCAATATTGGATTGAAGTTCATTCTCTGTCCTCCATAGTACATGCCTGCACAAGGCAATCTTCCCTTGCGCAGGCGTGTACTATGGAGGACAGAGAATGAACTTCAATCCAATATTGCAGCCAGCATGCAGCCAGCGGGTAAGGAAAGGGTGAATCAAAAACCCCAAAACCCCGCCTCCATGGCTGAAGATTGTTCCCTCCAAATTCAGGTGACAGTGTCCCTTTAAATGTTAAAAAAATCGATCAGGCTGAAATATGTTTTTTAAAAGCAGTCAAAAAAGTTGTGTCTGCACAACTTTTTTGCTAATGTATTGCTGCTGAAAGGCTAGGTTCACATGTTCAGTAATGATCTGTTTGAATTGGATCCAACATTCAAAACAAAAGAGTTGTGCGGACACAACTCTTTTGTCTGGCTCAAAAAACTGATTGCAACTGGATTCATTTTTTTTTTCCCTTAATATTCTGAAGTCTATGAAAAATGGATCCCTTAAATAGCCATCCGTTTCTCTTCCATTTGATTCTGATCCATTTTTTTAACGTATTGGATCAGTTTCGGATGGATGATTATTTGACAGTTCACTTGCCAAGTCGTGATCTGTTTGAAGCAGATCCTATCCTGTTTTTTTAAGCTGGACAAAAAAGTTGTGTCTGCTAAGATAACTGATTGCTGCTGGATCTGCTTCAAATCAATGATAACTGGATATGTGAACTTAACTCACTCGGAGGGAGCCTATGATGGTTGAACCTCGTTTATTGACCCAGCATGCCATAATATGTATATGACAAGGGGCTGTCAAAATCAAACAGTCCTCAACACTAAAGGTACCGTCACATTCAGCGACGCTGCAGCGATATAGACAACGATCCGATCGCTGGAGCGTCGCTGTTTAGGTCGCTGTAGAGATGTCAAACACAGCAACTCCAGAACGATGCAGGAGCGATCCAGTGACGTAACGGCGACTCACTTATCGTTCACGCTCCATGTAAAAGCATTGCTGGCATCGTTGCTTTTGATGTCAAACATGACGATACACGCCGACCTGACGACCAAATAAAGTTCTGGACTTCTAGCTCCGACCAGCGATATCACAGCGGGATCCAGATCGCTGCTGCGTGTCAAACACAACGAGATCGCTATCCAGGACGCTGCAACGTCACGGATCGTTGTCGTTCTCGTTGTAAAGTTGCTGAGTGTGAAGGTACCTTTAAATGTTCCATTCTGTTTTTTATCTAGCACTAAATGGCTAATCAAACTTATTCCAACAATGAAGATGGTTTCTATGGTGAGTAATTGTACAGTAGCGAAGCTGGAGATATTTTGAGATATTTCAGTAGGATATAATGTGCATTTTATTGTCAAAGAAACTTTATAACATTTTTGTCTTAAACTTTGTACATTCTGTGAAAAGTTTTTTTAATTCTTTTTTTCTTTGATTGATTTAAATCTAGATGCTAATTGTACGTTATTCTATTTTTTTATATTTAAGATTTTAAAGAAAGTAAAGAGAATTATTCACCAACTTCCATTCCCTGTAAAATATCCATTAATAGCTTCCTTTTTGTCATCTGAAATGTCTCTTTGTTCAGCGCACCCCACCCTTCTTTTTCTTCAGACTGTGGAATTCCATGTGATTCCGCCAGATGCTGAGGTCTGCTACGTTATTAAACTGTGTAGCAAAAAAATGTTAGAAAAATGACTTAAGCAGTGGAAGTGGTTGTTGGAATAGTTGTTCCATTATAAAAAAAAAATAGTTTGAGGGAGGAATAGTGGCTTCTAGTTCTGGTGATAAAGATCCATAAATCTCCTGTCTAGTCAGCCCAGTCTTCCTTACGGATAATAATTAAAGATGCTGTCAAATCTGGAAAGCAGCTATAATATCTGGCATAGATTAATAGACAGGATAACTAATTATCACACATCAGACAATGTTATATTTTCACCAACCTGATCAATATTTCTTCACTTTGATTAAATGCATTTATCAGACCGTAGTAAGAATTATCTTTGGCAGGAAGGCAAACATGGCTACATATCATAGAGGTCAACTGTTATTTCTTATGTTTTATGGATTTTCATTCTTTATCCCAAGGTGGTATGTTGCTCTGGCTTCTATTGTTGCTGTAACGGAGGATTGCTCAGTTGACTCATGTTGGCACTTTTTGGTTACTTCTACAAACTGATTTCTATAAATGTCCATAAGTCCTGAATGTTGACGTTTCCTGTCTGTCTCTAAATCTGGCCATACATATGAAAATCCAACAATCCAAAATCCAAGCTATTATTTGGCCAAAGAATTATTCTCCTGACTCCTCTTCCATTTGTGTGCATATATTCTAATAGGAAAAAATGATCGGGAGATAAAATTTAATATGCCTTTTTTACTCCAACATCATCTGTTATGGGAGAGGCAGGAGCAACCTACATGTAACATCTGTGTATGAACGTGGTTCTTCAACTTCTACAAAATTACAAGGTGACTTAGTGGCAATGCAGGTGTTGCTGCTATGCAGCACGAGTGGTTCAGTTACATCTTAGGACCGCTAGGACTTGTGTTCTTTCAGACAGTTTCTTCTGGTTCATTCTAATTGTTTATTATGTAATAGCAATGAATTCTCTTCTGAGCTAGGGGTCTTGTTCCTTTAAGCCTCCAGCAGTCGGTCCATGGCTGCCAGTTATAGCCTTGCCAGTCTTGTTCTTAGCTTTCCCCAGTATTGCTAGCTTACCTCCTGTTTTTGAACTTGGCCTGTTTGATGACTATGCTTCCGCTTGTCATCTTCATGTATCGTTTTGGACATCCTGGCTTGACTCAGCTTCCTGGCCCCTTTTTTAGGCCACTTTCCTTATTATTAATGTACCATTTTCATCACACTATGCATGTTAGATGGTCAATTAGTCCTGCTGGTCTTGGGCTGGTTCGGCTAACATTACTCTACTGTCCATGGCTGGTTATAAGGGTCCTTCACACAGTGAGAATGAAAATTTATTACTATACTAAAGACGAGATCAGAAGGACACAAAGTGCTCAATCACTGTGGTGTGCACCATGTGTTAAATGTGACACATTTTGCTAGAATTACACATTTCTCTTTCTTACCCAGCCATTTGACAAACTCACTTTTCACAAACATTTTGAGCCAAAAAAAATGGTGCATGCCATTAATAAATCGAATTCCTTTTACTACTCCTCTTAGCCGAGGTCTCTTTTCTTGACACTTCTGGTATCTCTAAAAAAGTGCTTAAAGGGAACCTGTCACCCCCTCCCCAGGCGTTTGAAACTAAAAGAGCCACCTTGTGCAGCAGTAATGCTGCATTCTGACAAGGTGGCTCTTTTAGTTAATGGTGCTGTAAATGCAGAAATAATCCGTTTTGTAATTTGTCCAAAATACCTGTCTTCAGTCCTGGAGGCAGGCCTTTCCCCCTCTGCTGCAGACGCCTCACAACAATCACTCAAGTCTTCTTAGCACCGGGTGTCGCCTCCTCAGTGCTGTTTGTTTTGAAATCTGCCAGCGCCTGCGCTCTTTTGTCTTGCAGTGAGTGCTGCCCGTCTGTCCTCATATGCAGTCTCGCTGACTGCGCCTGTGCTGCCGCCCTGCTTGTAAATCCCAGCCCCGCAGTGTCTTATGATTTATTCAAAACTGCAGGGCTGGGATTCCTGGGCATGCGCACTGCGACCTGGGTGAGTGGCTTAAAATGCCCTTAAATTTTTTGTGAAAAAAGTTAAATGTTCATTTTTTTTAAACATTCCAATAATTCCTATGAAATAGCTGAAGGGTTAATGAACTTTTTGAATGTGGTTTTGAGGAGCTTGAGGAGTGCAGTTTTTAGAAGAGTGTTACACTTGGGTATTTTCTATCATATAGACCCCTCAAAATGACTTCAAATGAGATGTGGTCCCTAAAAAAATGGTGCTGTAAAAATGAGAAATTGCTGGTCAACTTTTAACCCTTATAACAAAAAAATCTTTTGGTTCCAATATTGTGCTGATGTAAAGTAGACATGTGGGAAATGTTACTTATTAAGTATTTTGTGTGACATAACTCTGATTTAAGGGCATAAAAATTCAAAGTTGGAAAACTGCGAAATTTTCAAAATTTTGGCCAAATTTCCGTTTTTTTCACAAATACACAGGTAATATCAATGAAATTTTACCACTTACATGAAGTACAATATGTCACGAGAAAACAATGTCAGAATCACTGGGATCCGTTGAAGTGTTCCAGAGTTGTAACCTCATAAAGGGACAGTGGTCAGAATTGTAAAAATTGGCCCGGTCATTAACGTGCAAACCACTCTTGGGGGTAAAGGGGTTAAAGCCTCACAGCAAGGCCTCTTTCACACTTTTATATAAAACACGTATGTGAAAAACATTACCAGGGTCATCAGTGTTTTCCATCAGTGTGTCATCCGTGTGTCCTTGCTTTCCATCAGTGTGTCATCCGTGTGTCCGTGCTTTCCATCAGTGTGTCTTCTGTGTGTCCGTGCTTTCCATCAGTGTGTCATCCGTGTGTCCAGTGTCTTCAGTGTTTTTCCATATGGTTAAAGAAAGAAAGAAAGAAATTACCAAGCTCCTGCTACACTTTGCAATGTTATGCACGGACAGCATGTGGATGGGACATGGATTCCATCCTTGTGCTGTGTGTGTTTTTCACAGACTCACAAACTTGTACGGTCCTTGTTATCAGTGCTGCAAAAAAACAGACACATCTCTCCTTGTAGTTTGCACGACACACGGTCCGTGTAAAAACATGAACATGTGAGCAGCCCCATAGGTTATAATGGGTACGTGTGGGATCCATGAGAAAAAGTGAGTCCACACGTACTGGAAACAGACATGCTGTATGAAGGAGGCTTAATGGCTTGTGCACATGACCAGTTTTCTCGTATGAATGCTTTTCATGGATAGCACTCGTATCTATGATATTCTATAGGACTGTCCATATGTCCAATTTTCTCCTCTGATGCAGTGATCCATGGAAAATGTTGGAGACATTTCTGATTTTGATCCAAGTGTCTGATCCATGTACGAGATAAACTGATCCCACTCTAATCAAACTCTGATTAACCTCTTTCTGACCTCGGACGGGATATTACGTTCGAGGTCAGATACCGCGCTTTGATGCAGGGCTCCGGCGGTGAGCCCACATCAAAGCCGGGACATGTCAGCTGTTTTGAACAGCTGACATGTGCCCGCAATAGCGGCGGGTGAAATCGTGATTCACCCACCGCCATTAACTAGTTAAATGCCGCTGTCGAACGCTGACAGCGTCATTTAACCGGCGCTTCAGGCCGGGCGGCCGGAAATGAGCACATCGCTGACCCCCGTCACATGATCAGGGGTCAGTGATGCATCAGAATAGTAGCCATAGAGGTCCTTGAGACCTCTATGGTTACTGATGCCGACCTGCTGTGAGCGCCCCCTTGTGGTCGGCGCTCATAACACACCTGCATTTCTGCTGCATAGCAGCGATCTGATGATCGCTGCTATGTAGCAGAGCCGATCGCATTGTGCCTGCTTCTAGCCCCCCCTGAAGGCTATTGAAGCATGGCAAAAGTAAAAAAAAAGTTAAAAAAATGTGAAAAAAAAAATAAAAGTTTAAATCACCCCCCTTTCGCCCAATTCTAAATAAATCAATAAAAAAAAATCAAACCTACACATATTTGGTATTGCCGCATTCAGAAGTGCCCGATCTATCAATAAAAAAAAGGATTAACCTGATCGCTAAACGGCGTAGCGAGAAAATAATTAGAAACGCCAGAATTACATTTTTTTGGGTCGCCGCGACATTGCATTAAAATGCAGTAACGGGCGATCAAAAGAACGGATCTGCACCAAAATGCTATCATTAAAAACGTCAGCTCAGTACACAAAAAATAAGCCATCAACCGACCCTAGATCATGAAAAATGGAGACGCTACGGGTATCGGAAAATGGCACAATTTTTTTTTCACCACTTAGATAAAAAATAACCTCATAATAACCTGGAGAATCATAATGGCAGGTCAGTTTTAGCATTTAGTGAACCTAGCAAAAAAGCCAAACAAAAACAAGTGTGGGATTGCACTTTTCTTGCAATTTCACCGCACTTGGAATTTTTTTCCCGTTTTCTAGTACACGACATGCTAAAACCAATGACGTGCTTCAAAAGTACAACTTGTTTCGCAAAAAATAAGCCCTCACATGGCCATATTGATGGAAAAATCAAAAAGTTATGGCTCTGGGAAGGAGGGGAGCGAAAAACGAACACGGAAAAATGGAAAATCCCAAGGTCATGAAGGGGTTAAAGTCTGATCAGAATAATCAGACCATTTTTCTTGGATGTGAAGACATCAGTCGTGTAACCCTACCCTAAAAGACAACAACAGTATAAAAACTGCAATTCAGTGACCTGTAATGATGACTAGGGGGTGGTGCATGGTCAACAAGGTTCCTGTACTATCTAATTGATTTAAGAAGTAAAGATTTATTTTCTTTATGGTGTTATTTTGTTATCTTATTCTTACATTTGTCATGCTATTAAAGATTATATGAAATTCATAGTATGGATTAATATATTTTGAAAGCAAGCTAAATCATGCAACACTTTCTCTGCACACACTGTATGTACTGCACTGTATGCATGCGCTGAACAACACGTTCCAGTATCCTAAATATGGTTTCTCGTAATGTCCCAATAGGGTTAGGGTTCTTTATAGAGCATAGAAAACAGAGCAAGCATCTTGGAAGTGTGAATATATTAAATACCAACCAGTTTGGAGATAATTCATTAAGCTGTTAAGCAGCTGTTCTGACTGTATTCAGCAGATACATCCCATTGACTTCAATCATCCCCTTAGACCAGAAAAGGCCTGAATGGCCAATTAGTAGCCTAATGAAAACGACCCGTTGCTTCTCGTATTATTGGCTTATTTATGATCAGGAAATACATGACTGTTAAAGCTCGTTCACAGATTACCAACTGTGAAGATTTCATGTATGTGTGAGACTAGCATCCGGAACCGAGATCAGTTTGTGGGTTTTTTTACGTTGTATTTAGGAGATTTAGGAGATTTGTTAATTGGTCGCATGCTTTATTTCAAGTTTAAATCCCTAAATTTACAACTATGCAGCTGATATAGTTCAAGACACAACTGTTTTTGGGAAAGTAAAAGGGGGTACAGTGAAAAGTAATGCCCCCTGCACACATCTCTTTACTCCTGCTCATTCATTCCAAATCCACCTTTAACCCCTTCACTATCCAGCATTTTTTTTCCATTATTCCATTTTTTCATTTTTGTTTTTCCTTCCCCTTCTTCCAAGATCTATAACTTTTGTTTTTCATTTTTCTGGCCATAAAACCATATGAGGGCTTGTTTTTTGCAAGAAGAGTTGTACTTTTGAAAGACACCATTCATTCTACCATATAGTGAACTCGTAAATGGGAAAAAAAATCCAAGTGCTTTGAAATTGCAAAAAAATTGTAATTCTACCTTATTATTTTTTATTTATTGATTTATCATGCTGACTATATGGTAAAAGAGACCTGATGATATGATTCCCCAGGTCAGTATGAGTAGAAAGATACCAAACATGTATAGTTCTGTTTTTTTGTTTAGGTGGTTAAAATAAAATTTATTTAGGGGGTTAAAATTTAGGGGGTTAAAATAAAACCCAGACCTGTAACATTTTAATTCTTGGGATCTGGGGCTGGGTGAGGGCTTATTTTTTTCGCTCTGAGCTGACATTTTTACTAAGACCATTTTGGGGTAGATGTGAAGTTAAAGGCACTCAGTGGCTGGGATTCTACCTTTGACGTACAAGTACGTTAGAGGTGGTGTTAGGGTTCATGGTAAGTGCATAAAGTAAGTGTTTGTGTACTGGGTGAGGATTTAGTGATCTAAGAGCAGATAATCTTCTGCATACAGTATACACTATATATAAAGTGCTGTGGGTGCCATGTTGACAGCCACTAAGAGGGCCAGAAGGCATACTAAGCCATACTCATCTTCTGTTGCTGGATGAATTATAATTAGTACTTCAAGGGGCCTTGGCCGCTTATATCCAGCAATATTATTTCAATCTGGTTTATGCAGTTGCTGTAATTTGATGAAATGTTGACATGATCTAAATTATAAAACGTTCAGCACGTCTTCTGTATCCGAAGTTATTTCAAATAAAGATCCAGCAATGATTTGGCTTTCTACGTTGGACATCTGTCTTTTACATATTAATATATAATTGCCTCCAGAGGACAGAAATTCAATATGTAACTTATCAGATCATCACTTCCACCACCCACTCCCTGCATACGTGACTCGTATATGACTGTAAAGGGGGGCTCCATTTTTGACACTTAACCATCCATTGACCATAAGCTAAGAACGAGCCAAGCATACCCGACAGCCAGTTCACACATCCACACCGCACTTCTTTCTGCCACCACTTGTATTGATAGGCCAGTCAGATGCCTGTACTGGTTAACTAAGTAGTATACTCGCACACCCAGCGTTCCCAAGCACGTGACAGGTACACTTCCCGCAACCAACCAGGCGGTACTTTACTTTTTCAGAAATAGAGCAACAAGGAACAAGTGCATTAAATTTTAAATGTAATATATAAAAAGAAAGGTATGGTGCTTAAAGTTACAAAAATTGACATAAAAGTCATACATAAAAGGCAAAACAGCGTACACCAAAAGGAATAAATATAGATGCCTTTTATGATTAGATTGAGGATTGATTCTTTGCAGAGGAGCTCACCTAAAAAATTAGGATAAATTTACAATTCACGATGTCTCTCCTGTATCTGATCATGCGGTTTTCTGGATGAGATATTATAAAGGGTGCCATCCACACCACTCTCCCCTACTCCTGGTCAGATGAGAGGAGAATGACAAATTGAATGCTAGGCAAGATGGGTGCAAGGACAATTTCCTAGTGGAATAATATGACTGCCATATATCCAAGCATACTTTTACCATCCTAGACACACCAACATGACCATGATTTATCCATAATCCAAGATATTACATTTCTGTGGTTTCCAAGGCCAGAAATCCTGGCACTTGAACCCACAGAAGTAATTACGGTATGTTCCCCGCTTACCGATTTATAGCCTTTGGTTTCACTGAAGACAGTTTGTCTCCTTGCTAATGTAATTATGACTCACAGAGGATATGGTGACGGGTGTCCGGTGATATCGGATTTTTATTTATAAGCGATAATCACTTCATGATAAAGTGTTAAAGTAATACATGTCTATCTACCTAGCCCTCATGGGCAGAGTCCTCTCGGTCTCTGTAGCAGTCTGTCACTCATGTAAATCAGGTTTATTGTATGTCTATCAGAATGTGCAGTATAAAACACATCCAACAAATATGACTCAAACTGTATTTAGAAATGAGTTAATGGAGATGTTTCCACAGATTAAGTGGTTAGTGTAATGGTCAGACAGATTCAGACTAGATCCAATAGCAAAGTAAAGTGAAGCAAATCTTCACATGTGACTGAACACATGAAGGTAAATCAATTCAATAATTCAATAGTGATACACAGCACCTCAATGTACTATAGGGTCAATATTACCCATTATGGCGGCGCACGTCCTATCCAAGGAGTCCCTCTTGGAAAAGTATTCAAGATCCAAAAACACAAGGGAACACAAGGGAACAGCGCCTCACAAGCTGATGGAAAAAAAACTTCACATTTTTTTCTGCCTTCTGTGGCGACGTTTCGATCCAATGATCTTTATCAAGCTTGATAAAGATCTTTGGATCGAAATGTCGCCACAGAAGGCAGAATAAATGTGAAGTTTTTTTTCACCAGCTTGAGAGGCGCTGTCCCCTTGTGTTTGTGAATCTTGAACACATGAAGGATCTGTTCCAAGCCTCTGTAGGTCAATTAGATAATATCTGTCAGGCACCGTTGATATTCATCGTACTGTTCAAGATATCTGGCACTGCGTCATGGCTTTTGTTTTTAATAAATGAAAACCATGGTTAAGTGTGAAAATAGCCTAATTTAGGAACAAGTATGGCCTACTGCTTCACTACAGGGATTGTGGTATGGGTTCAAGAATGTGTGACAGCTAATGTCTCCCTACTGTTATTATCAGCCCAATCAGCTCGTAGAATATATATTTCTCTGAAATGCTGCACTATTTCTGAAGACACATACTTTGAAAAACTGGTGGGGTTTTATTACAATCTATGCCTGGTTCCTAACTCTCCCCTAGATCAGTTGGGCCTGGTTGGGCACATAGATGTAAGTCATGAGTGTTTGAGACCATGCAAAATTAAGGTCATCTTGTGGTTGGATGTTTTTTTTTCATTTCTTGATAAAAAAATGTTAACTAAGTGCCTCACATTTTTTTACTTGTATAGAAATAGTGGAAATCATGCATTCAGTGTGGGTAACACATAGTGTATGTATATATTGTATAATAGCCACAACGTACTTGTGCACCATTATATTAACATAATACTAAAGGTGCGTGGGTCCCTTTTTTTTTAGGCTGGAGACCTTAGGTCTGACTAGGCCAAGTCGGTCTGAGCAGCATTAAAACTGTGCATAAGAGACTTTTAAAAATAAAAATGTACACGGCTGTAATACTGCAGCCAGACTCTGATTCATCCAGCCCATGGTCCAGGCAGCATGAATCAAATGACATTCAGACTCTTGGCTATGTATTGTGCTTTTGATTATGAATACCTGTTAGAGGTCTCTATCAACTTTTATTTAATTTTACCTGTTAGGTTTGTGTGAATGACGTATCTTCATTTACTAAAGACATTGTTTGCCTATCACCATGTAGAACCTTTCATCAACAAGTCATCCTGGTGAATGCAGTGCAGTCATAGGAAATGCAGATGAAATCAATTCAGATATTTATTTTGCTTGCTTATAATGCTCCCTTAATTCTACAGCATTTTATAAACATCATTATGACTATCTGTGGGGCAATACTTAAACACCACAGTGGGCATGAACATTTCTTCTTCCAATTATACATCACCAAAGTTCGAGTCCCCATTGATTTCAGTGAGGATAGGGTTCAAGTTCAGACACAGTTCTGGTACCCAAACCGAACTTCGGACTACAGTTAGCTCAAACCCAAACATCCACGGTTCCACTCATCCCAAGTTAGCATTGTTGCTTTGCAGGATTGTAGTTCTGGGTCCAAATCCCATCAAGAACAACATCTGCTGGGAGTTCGTATGTTCTCCCTATGTTTTTGTGGGTTTCCTAGGGTTTCCTCCCTAACACCAAAGACATACTGTTAGGTATCGAGTTCCCGCCACTGCACAGGGGGAATCTCGAAGCATGTCCGCTGCGGTCTCCCATTCTCCTCCAGCCGCAGTGGAGCCTGCTCAGCAGAGACGTGGATCCCAGCGTGTGGCTCAAGCAGATACTGTGCATTTGGTTACAGCTGCCTTTCCAGGCTAAGCCTTTGTAACCAGCATTGTTCAGCGGCGAGCAGACACTCCAGGGAGTAAGTCCTGCTTTTCTTCTGCTGAGCATGCCCACGGGCCGACCTATCATTGGAGGTCGGAGGTCACATGCTCAGGTCCTGTAGCGTCTCCGATTGGATCACTAGGAAGGTCCAGGAAGGCTACAGCTATATAAGGTTTGCATGGCCGCTCGGCCATGAGCTAGTATAAACTTACGTGTGTGTGTGGATGTATGCCTGTCAATGGTTGAAAGCTCCAAATCATTCCCATCCCTTGAGTTGTTGACTGCTCGCTAATGGTGGAAGCTACCTAGCGCCAGACAGTGCTATTCCGCACATCTAGACACGAATTACTGCATCAATTTGCAGCACCGCCAGTGCAGCCCCATGCACAACCAGTGCACTTTCCTATCCCTAGTTAGAGTGGTTAGTGGCATCTGCCAGAGCGGCGCTATATGCACTCTGTGCGGTAAATCTTTAAGTAGCCCTGGCAACCGTCAGTATAGGGTGGGAACTCCCACTTGATCTCAGCATCTGACTCAGGGCGTCCTCAGGCGTGGGCTCAAAAGCCACCGAGGGTCAGAGCAAGATCAATCACCAGCATAGTGGGGTTGAATTTCAGGGATACCACCAGCGTCCATCTGCTGCACCCTGTGACTGCTAACAGGGCACAGCGTTTTCTTTGTTTCCCTGCAACTCTGTGAAGCAACAGAGTTCGCATCAGTTCATACCGGTTGACGGAACCCATGTTTATTCTGGCGTAGTACCTCCATATAGTGCCGCCATTACCTAGCAGCAGGTTCCATCTCTGCATGGTGGACCCCGGGCTGCGAACGCACCTTTTTACTATCTTTATATTTATTCGGTGCTTTCCGCCAGCCCTAACACATACTGATAGGGAATGTAGATTATGAGTTTTAGTGCAGACAGTGATGATGTCTGTAAAGCACTGTGGAATATGATGACGCTATACAAGTAAACATAATAAATTATTTGAGTTTAGGACAAATATTCGATTTATTGACCAGATTGATTCTGTTATTTCTCTCGCCTCTGTAATTAAATATGTAATTTTGTAAATCTGTCCAAAACGTAAATTTTACCCTATTTAGATGTTACATTTAAAAAACGAAACAAAGCATCATTTTATGATACTCCACTAGGAAATGTTTTCTATGTGTGTGACTTCCCAGTGGTTGTGATGTAAGTTGCAGGCTGTCAATGGCGTTGTGAGTATGTCGTGATAATGTATCAAATCCATCTGGTGCAGAATTGGAGTTGTTGAAATTCATCTAAAGGTTATAGTGAACACAGCTGTAATTATTCAGTGCTATTCATACTAGTTGCTTTGCTGATAGATTCAGTCAACTTCTCACAAGATTCTTTTGACATATTCCGGGATTCATGTCTCCCTTTTACATTGGGACAGATTCTGTGAAGTCCATGTCATTGCTGTCTTGCGGTTGTTTTGTGAAGCGAGATTTGACCCGTAATACCAGCATTGTCATTCTGCAACATTGCTGAGAAACAGGAAACCTCTTGAGCTGACAGTGCCCATCAAATCCAGTTCAGTATTCTCCGATCTCCTGAAGCTTACCGAGCATAAAGCCTCTTGTTGCCAGGATCAGTGCATGCACTCCTCCTAATGTAGCCGATACTGTTACAGCTCGGAAAGAATGACCAGTTATAAGAAAGAATTGCCCCTCCGCCCTAACACCCACCATAGACACAGTTCACTATTACTGTATAATATCATCTAGAGTAGAAAAAATGTTATTACGATAAATGTTCTGTACGGTGAACGCAGTAGGGAGCCATCCGGAGTCGGAGATAGGATTGTACATTACAAGGCAGCAATGTCATTTCATTCCATTGCTCTTTTTTCTGCTTGAACAAAGTCATACAGGTTATAAATGAATCAATACCAGGTTATGACGTTCACTAAAGTTTTATTACATTTTCTTTTATGGTACATGAAGAACAGATGGCTCGGTCAGCTCACTTTTTTTATTGTGTTTTTTTCTTTTTGACATATATGATACTGTTTTTCAATTCTTTACCGTCAAGCTATTGCAAACAGCTGGTTCTAAAGTATAAGCTATTGAACGCCCCAGTGGCTAGGTGGTTAAACGTTAATAAGGAGAAATTGAAATTATGCCCTTGTCACTATTTGGCAAGAGCAAACTGCTTTGAAAGAACAGCAGTAGGAGTGGTATCGGCTAATTAAACCATCCCATTGCTTTGAAAATTCATCTTCCATCTGCCGCTTCAGAAGCCGTTTTTACACTCCGTCTCGGAATTGATGCGATAGGTAAATAACACATTCACTGAAAATACACACGTTTGACAATTAGCGGTCTTCTGATTATCCAGTCAGGGGTCAACAATGCTCACATCAACGAAGTTCCACAACATCTAACTTAATTAGCCCATGTAATCAGTTAGAATGTTACCGTTATGTAAATTATATCCACTCATAGGAAGGGTTTGCAAATGATCCTAATAGGTGTAACTAATGCAATGTATACTTACCAGGAATACATTATTATTGTGGGTGGCCTCTATAAATGAATAGAGTGGAAAGGAAGGCATTTTCTTTTTCTCATCTAGAGGACGATTGCCTAATTATCTTGCTGCTTTTTGACTGTGTGACATAGTCTGAGACGACAGATTGCTACAAGGTCAGCGGTGGCTCTGCTAGTCCATGCCGCCGGCCACTTAAGTGGCTGCACAGAAATATGTGCTGTAGTATGAACAACTTTAGGAGATGAATGGGGATTTATTGGTGTAGAAATAAAATAAAATGCTATATATACTAATGGAGTCTGAAAATTGCGATTACTTCTAACCTGTAGAATATATACTAATTCCAATATATATGTGTCTGCCCTTTTGTAGTCTGCTATCTGAATCAGTGTGGGAATTAATTCGCTCTCATTTGGCATGGTTGTCTCATCCAATATTGAGATTGACTTATCAATATTATGGTTGACAAAGTGCTTTACCCTTTAAGTAAAAACATCTTATAGAAGCTATTAAACATCAACAGGTATTTACACCCACTTAAAGTCACTCTTTTACTACTTTTTTGGCAACAAAATGTATGGACATGCCTCTGCCTATTCAGCTAAGAGACACCTCAAAGAGAATCTGTCAGTAGGTATTGCAGTTTAATCTGAGAGTAGCATAACATAGGGTAGAAAAGCCTAATTACAGTGATTTATCACTTATTAAGCTGTAAGTTGTAGTTTCAATGCAATAAGTGTTTTATCAGTAACAGATTACCACTATGGACTACAGCTCAGGTGCACACCAGTCAGGATAATATGTGTAACCACACCCCCACCACTGATTAGCAGCTCATTCACTATTCACAGTGTACACAGGAATATGCCAATCAGGGATGTTTGGGGGTTATTCACAGTTTAAGGGCTCGCTTACATGGCCGTCCTTTCCTCCTTGCAAGAGTATCAGGCTGAGTATGCTAATATCCTTGAATCAAATTGTCAGAGTTTGGTCTGAGCGTCATCTTCGTGATTCTCTCACATGAGAGTATCAAAGTATAGATGTGGAGAAGATGGAGAAATTAATTTATCCATCTTCTCCATTGTCTATGTCCACATATGTCAGACTGACATCTAAAAGCAGTCTGATATTTCACACGCTCCATATGGGCGCTCGTGATCTGATTGTCAGATTCTCTCGCAGCATGCTGTGATTGTTTTCCCAATCGGCTTGAGAAAAAAAATTGCAGATCTGCACAGACCCATGGTATAACTTTGAGCAAAGTGCTATCCAATAAAACATTGAATAGCACTCAACTGTGTTAAACTGTAGTGTGATCCAGTCCTAACTCTTAGCACTGCTACATCTCCATCAGACAAAACAGGTTTTCTATGGAACCTACACCAAGCAGCCCAGTAAGTGACACATAGTTGCAATCAGGCTTTCTTGCCCTATGTTATGGTGCTATCAGATTATATAGTAAAAACATGCTGGCAAATTCCCTTTAAACGTCTACCAAGTACATCTATTATCTCTCAACAGGGTAGGTTATCACTAGTGTCCAACCACTGGGACAACAAAATCTCAAGGACAGGGATACCCTTGACCAGTGTTTGAATGAACCAGCAATGCTCATTGAACTTCTGTAGAACTGATGGAAATAGATGGGGCATTCATCTCATATACTTGAATGGAGCAACGGTGAAGGATGTGCACCCCCACTCTATTCACGTAAGGTCTTTGAGGACTGCCTTTCTGGGGATTGCCGTGTTCACAGTGATCGCCCCGATTTATTAAGATTGGCGTTTCCATATGGCTATTAATGAATTTTGACTATCTGAAGTATAAAGTCTGAAGTATATTTCTGTCCTAATTTACAACACTTTTTTGGCATAAATTATGATGAGTTTATCAGATGTTCTTTGTCACACCTCACCCAACAAAGCCTCTCACACTTTATAAGAAGTAGGTGGTGCTGGCTAAGATTGGTGCAAAAATGCCAAAAGTCACAACATTTTTTGCTACTACAAGTGGCACAAAAATTTGCAATATTTCGCACAGTTTTACAACAGATTACAGGCAAAAATAGTTTGATGAAACGGGACAATAGTGTTCGGTACATTCACAATCCATCTATGGTCCATATATATTGTATAAATGCTATTCTAGGCGGTAAAGATTGTGCAATTTCTCTGTCGCTGGGTAGCATTGCTAAATTTGATGTGTTTCTATCTTGAGTATGTAATCCCGGCTGTCCTCATGTGCAGCACGGCTAGATATATGGCAGCTATTATACTTTATGTATCCAGCTAAGCTGCGGTAGTATGGTACAGATCCTGTGGAACAGTAAATAACAATATGGAGTATTACGGTGTACAAATGTGATCTCGCTTCATCTGACGGCTGTCACAGCTTGACTCTGGGACATTATATTGTGACATAACGGGACGTTAATCACTCTTGTTTCCTCTATGTACAAACAGTATGTGGCTAAATAAGCCAGAAGCATTACCATAAACTATTATTGTGTAAGGAGCTCATAAATCGGTAACACTTATTGACTATTAGTCCGGGCATTTCTTAGCCGTCAAGACATTTCAAGGATTACATTTCTAATTATATGTGAGGAGCAGTGGCCATAAAATTGGACAAACAGTGTATCCTACAAATGACCACAGACATCAATGTTCTCTCTAATAATAGAGCATTTCAAATGTCTACAGGAACAGTGAAAACAGTAATAGTGTTTTAGAGCAGCACCTCCCAAATGATGAGGCACCTTCGTCTGAGGCACCTCCTGTTGGTGAGACTTAAGAGGCAGATAGAAAAGTGAATACTTAGCAGTCTATTTAATGTATATTGGATTCAGTAAATATTGGATTCAGGCAGTCGCAGGTTCAAGTCTCCTACAGGAAATAGTTGGTTAAGTAAAAAATAAGAACAAAAAATATATACTTTTTTTAATCATGTTTTTCCCACTTTAAAAATAAAGATATACAAAATGCAAATATTTGATACTGAGACATTTGCAAAAGTCTATCAAAATATAAAATTAACAAATTCCATCGATAAATGCCATATTGAGAAAAATATCAAGCAGCAGAGGTTGTGGTTTTACAAAGAACAACAATTGAAAATTGCTAGATCTTTAATGGTTTTAATGAAATATATGCAACTAGACAAATAGGTTAAACATATAGAGATCACACAGTGGATGATGCACCAGACCTACAGTGGCTTGAAAAATTATTCACCCACTTGAGTTTTTACTAATTTTGCTAGATTACAACCTGTGTTTAAAATATTTTTGTAATTCGATTTTTGCATGACGCATCAGCACTAATTAGTGTAAGTTGGTGAAGTGAAGTGAGAAAAATATAGGCATACATTAAATTTATGGGGTTAGACAACTATCAATTGGCATGTGCATATGTATTCACCCCTTTAGCGATGAAGTCCCTAAAAATTTCTGGTGCAAGCAATTAGGTTCATAAGTCACAAGCTTAGTGAAAGTATGTTTACCTGTGTGCAATCTAAGTGTCACGTGGCCTGTCAGTATATACACACCTTTCCTGAAAGGCCACAAAGGCTACAACACCATTAAGCAAGAGGCCCCACTAACCAAACAACATCATGAAGACCAAGGAGATCTCCAAACAAATCAGGGAGAAAGTTGTTGAGAAGTATAAGTCAAGGTTGGGTTATAAAAAAAAATCTCAATCTGTGATGATTCCTCGGAGCATCATCAAATCCATTATGATCAAATGGAAAGAAAATGGCACCCCAACAATCCTGCCAAGAGAGGGCCATACACCAAAACTCTCAGCCTTGGCAAGGAGGGCATTAATCAGAGAGGCATCACGGAGATCAAAGGTAACCCTGAAGAAGCTGCAGAGATCCCAAGAAGAGACTGGACTATCTGTTCAGAAGACCACAATAAGCTGTACACTCCATAATGGTGGCCTTTATGCAAGAGTAGGGGAAAATAAGCCTTTACTTACACACAATAATTGTAAAGCTCATTATGAGCTTGCCAAAAGACATGTGGGAGACTGTAAATGTATGGATTAAGGTGATGTGGTCAGATGAGACCAAAATTTAACTTTTTGGCCACCAAGATAAATGCTATGTCTGGCGCCAAGCCAAGAGAGCTCATCACTCCAAGAACACCATACCCACAGTGAAATTTGTTGGTGACAGCATCATGCTATAGTGGTTTTTTGGCAGCAAGGACAGGGAAAATGATCAGAGTCAAGGGGAAGATGGATGGTGCGAAATACAGTAATATCCTTGAGCAAAACTTGTTTCAGTCTGTCAGTGATTTGAGACTGGGAAGGAGGTTTACCTTCCAACAAGACAATGACCCAAAGCATACTACTAAAGTAACACTCAAGTGGTTTGAGGGGAAATGTGTAAATATTTTGGAGTGACTTAACCCTTGAGTGACAGAGCCAATTTGGTACTTAATGACCAGGCCAATTTTTACAGTTCTGACCACTGTCACTTTATGTGGTTAGAACTCTGTAACCCTTCATCGGATCCTACTGATTCTGAGAAAGTTTTTTTGTGACATATTGTACTTCATGTTAGTTGTAAAATTTCTTTGATATCACTTGCTTTTTTATGAAAAAAAGTGGCAATATGGCGAAAATTTTGAAAATCTTGCAATTTTTAAGCTTTGAATTCTTATGCCCTTAAATCAGAGAGTGGTGTCACACAAAATACTTAATAAATAACATTTTCCACAGGTCTACTTTACATCAGCACAATTTGGAAACATTTTTTTTTTTTGGTAGTAAATTATAAGGGTTAACATTTGACCAGCGATTTCTCGTTTTTTCAACAAAACTTACAAAACCATTTTTTTTAGGGACCACCTCACATTTGAAGTGACTTTGGGGGGTCAATATAAGAGAAAATACCCAAAAGTGACACCATTCTAAAAACTGCACCTTCAAGGTGCGCACAACCACATTCAAGAAGTTTATTAATCCTTCATTTTACTTTTTTCACAAAAAATTAACTTTGGAACCAATTTTTTATTTTCACAATGGTATCAGGAGAAAATGGACCACAGAATTTGTTGTGCAATTTATCCTGAGTGCGCCGATACCCCATGCAATGCAGGGCTCAGAAGGGAGAGAGCACAGTTTGACTTTTTTAATACAAAATTGTTTGGAATCAATGGTGGCACCATGTCATGTTTGGACACCCTCTGATGTACCTGTGGAACCCCCCAATTCAAACTCCAACCCTAACCTCAATACACCCCTAATCCCAACCCTAACCATAACCCTAACCACAACTCTAACCCTTACACACCCCTAACCCTAATCCCAATCCTAGCCCTAACCCCAAGCACTAACCCCAAGCACTAACCCTAGTCCTAACCCTAACTCTTGCCCTAACCCTAACTTTAGCACAACTCACTTTAGCCCAACTCTAGCCCTAATGGAAAAATTGAAATACATTTTTTTAAATTTAATTATTTTTCCCTAACTAAGGGGGTGAAAAAAGGGGGTTTTATTTACTATTTTTTTATTTTGATCACTGTGATAATGTCTATCACTATGATCAAAATGAACCAAATGGAAAATTTACCTATTATTGCTGGGTTCTGGCGGCATATCTCAACAGGCACTCTGTGCATGCGCCCGCCATTTTCTCCTGGAAGAAGATACCAGCGGCCCGGGGGACTTTACGGGGGCATGCAGGGACACCACAGGTACTGGGGGAGTGATTGGGGATTGGGGACCTCCTTCTCTCTCCTGTGATGTGCAATCACATCGGAGGAGAGAGGAATTAAATGGAAAACCAGACTTTTTTTTGCGGTCGCCGTTATAACTGAACACCAGGATCGGTAAAAATCGATCCGAATCATATTCTCTAGGGTCTCAGCTGCCCTTGGTGACCAAGACCCCAGAGAAATTCTGACTCTGGGGGCCCTATACACTTTTTTCACAGCGCCATTAAAAAGCGGCACTGTAGTTTAAGTACTCTTAACTGCCGCCGTTAAAAGGCGAATCAACATTCGTTAAGGGGCTAGTCAAAGCCCAGACCTTCATCCAATTAAGTATCTGTGTTCAGTCTTGAAGATTGCTATTTACCAGAAGAAACCATCTAACTTGAAGGAGCTGGAGCAGTTTTGCCATGAGGAATGGGCAAAAATTCCAATGGCCAGAAGTGGAAAGCTCATAAAGACTTATTCAAAGCGACTTGCAGCTGTAATTGCCGAATAATGAGTCTCAGCAAGTACTGACTTTAGGAGGATGAATACTTTTTCAATCCACTGTAGCAGGAGAAAACAGAACAGCTTGAGAGCAAAATAAGTATGCATAGAAATATATACTATTAACCCACTAAAATGCTACAAAAGTACCATGAGCATGTTTCTTGGCCGTAAATGATTTACAATATCTATCAAATATTTTAATCAAAATGGTCTCCTGACAATATCTATCAAATATATTAAGGGAAATGGTCTCCTGATTTATGCTTTCCAAACTGCAGCAGCATGAATCAAAGTCCGGCTGCGTAACTGAAGGCAGGTATATTTTTCTCTGAAGAGAAAAGAAACTTACTAGATCTAGCTGGGAACTATTGCTGAAGATGAGACTAGTACATTGCCGACCCTGGCCAGCTGTTCCTGCTGCCATTGCAGGTGATTAGCCTCTTGCATAGCAATCATCTCAAGCAGCACTGAAAATTAAATTATCCACTTTATTATTGTCTTTTTATTTATAACTTATTGTCAAATAATACATAGACATGTGAGTAGGTAGCAAGGGTCAGAGATCTGAAAATGTAGTTATGTCTTTAAACACATCCACATTCTATGTATTCTATAGTATTTGCGGCATATTCTATGCTCAAAATTATGGGAATTATTTTAGAGACTTTTGACTTTTATCCCTCAATATTTTAGAGCGGTACTGGAAAAAAACATTACACCAAGCTGAAAACATAGACATGAAAATCCTTAAAGACAACTTTGATGCAAAGCACTGAAACTGGCATAAGATCACTCAGATCGACTTCTTCATACTTATGTGTGGCTCACAAGAATCTGTCATGTGAAACTTGAAGTTTGTGCCAAGACTGGCTTGGAGTATACTGCTTAATACTAAACTCTTAAGCGTGGTAATCAGCAAATGTTGTGTCGAAACATGACGTTTCCCTGCCTAATTCCCTAAAAATAGGTCATTTGCAAATTAAGCATTCATACTTTATATTAAAGGGGTTACCCAACCTTTAAAAGTAATTAAAAGCAACACCAGATGTAATAAAATAACAAAGTAAACTGACCTCTCCTTTACTTTTCCCTGGTGATCCAGAACAGAAGCTCTGGCTATGCTCCCGGTCTTTGGTTACAAGCCCCGCGCATGTCCACTGCAGACAGTCAGTGGTTACTGCTGGTATCACTGCACAGATGGGAGCCGGGATGCCAGGAGTCTGCAATGTGACCAATAAGGCCACTAACTGACTGCAGTGGTCACATGCCAGCAGCACTTTTAAGCAAAGACTAAGGGCACCGCCATTAAATAGATGTCAAACTTTTTACTTCTTTAAATAAATGCAATGTTTCCATCTTCAATCCATAATAATAATATCTCCCAGTGTAAAAGCAAACATTTTTATTATTATTATTTAAAGAAAAATGGTAAGGTCGTTCATTTTTCCCCAAATTACGGGCAATCTGAATCCAGAACAAGCTTTCTCATTGTAAAGAGCACTCCATGCACAATTGGGAGGAACCTATTAATCAAGCTGGGCATGGAGGGAAGCAGAAACTACTGAGAACCTAATCAAGTTTAATATTCTCCTGATTTTGCAATGTAAGGTAAATACATAGCCATAATGGTGCTGTTATACAGATTAAGTTGAGGTAGAAATCTTTGAGGTAGAAACCTGCTTTGTTGTTCTCCCTTAATTAGGATTTGAAGTTTTTGTCCAGTGAAATTTAGGTGCACAGGATCTTCTCCTCCTGCCCCAACTGCTCTGCAAGGCTCCAGTGTTTGAATGACAGGTCACAATGTTTTCAGTGACCTACCATCTGTTTGAAATCTATCACTAGTGCCATCATTGCCATGGGCGGATCTTGAGCAGATTCATTTTCTGACTTGTCTACAATAAAATGGCATGCTAAGTTGTCTGTATTGCGTCATTGAGCCGAGATCTCAATCTGCACTAGCATCACACACCATGCCACTGGTTCCACCACTAAATCAATGTAATATCAAGCATTTGGTGTATTTGAATGAAGATAAACGGTGTCTAGCTACCGTTTATCCCACCTCACAGCATAATCACAGGAGTAGGACCAGTGTGACATTCCCTTCTGAAGGATTCTTCATGACATTGCCCATGTTTTCTCAAGATGGAGCTCAGAGGCAGGAGTGGAGCAATGGAGGTTGTATTGGAGGTCTAATCCTTCTCAGCGATGATTCCCAAGTTTGTCTTGGATGCAAAAATAGCTAGACATTGGTGTGGAGATGGCAGTGCCATGAAGATGCTTTCATGAGGGAACATCACACTGGTTCTACTCCCAGGATTTTGGTGTGGGGTGACAAAGTGTAAGGTTTTTGGACACCCCTTTCTTCACTCGAGGTATTTTAACAGATAGGCAATGCATTTATTAGGTCGTAGAATCAGTGGTACATTCATTTATCCGAAGTGTCTGAGGAGGTGTCTTTCATCAAGACAGTGCTAAGCAACATGTTGCTCATGCTACTATGAGCAATTTATATGGCTTTAATATGCTACCATGGCCTGTATCGTCTCCAGACTGATTTCTCATTGAGCACATCTGGGACATCATTGTTTGGTAGTAGCAAAGGAAGCTGCCAGCAGCAGATCTTGATGATATGCATACCCAAGTGCATTCAGCTTGGCAGAAAATTCTTCAAACAACTATTAATACTCTCATTCATAACAGCCAAGGCATGTCAGTGCACATGGGGCTAATATGCAATAAAACTAAATCAATCAAGATGTTTTAAAATTTGGTTTCAACATTTCATCCTTTACAAATCATTAATATGTCTTTTGTAATTTCCATAATGCCACAATTTTTCCTTCTTGGTGTTACAATTTCAATGTTGAAGATTGATACTTTTCTGAATTTTACTGCTCTTTCTATTGAAAATGTTGGAAACACTTTATCACTAAAACATTGACGTGCTTTTTAAATATATGTGTGCACCTCCTAATAGTGTCACATAAAAAATTCAGGATTTGATCTTTATATTATGACTACATATGTGCTTACATACAGGACACTCCAATAAGAGGCTGTGTGCATATTAATAGATGCACATAACTCGATATAAAGCTAAATATATCTTTGTCCAGGCAGTAGTCAATAATTCGTTATTGATTACACTTTCCTGTCATGGTCTGTATGGAAGTTGTCTAGTGTTTCAGGGGTTAATGCTGTTGGCCTCCCTCTGGCTGTGGGAGGGCTTTAAATAGCCTCTTTTATGCTCTGTCCATTGTCAGTGATACTTTTGACCTCAGCTGAGTTCCTGACCCTCTGAGGATATCTGAGGATATATCTGAGGATACTGTCTGCCTGTGTGTGATTGCTTGTGTATGATCCGGTCCGTTCCTGTTTCTGAGTTTACTACCCGATTCTGTACTCTCGGTTTTGACCTCTGCTTGTCCCTGACCTTCCGCTTTGTGTTTCCCGTCTTATACTTTGCTGCTAACTCTGGCTTTCTGACCCTGGATTGTTATTGACCACGTCTCTGTCTGTTTCTGTCTGTACTGTGTCATCTCCTGGTTTACCCACATCGGTCTGGCATTCCCCTGGGCTTCCCTAGCCCAAGCTCCGGTATCCAGAGTCTGGGGCTGTATCCGCCCCTGACAGTCCCCTTGCGGTCACATGTGTCAGGTCCTCTTTACCTGAAGCATGCTTCCCCACCGCAGCTGTCCCCTTTCTCTGGAATCACTGGGCACCATCCTCTCACCTCAGGACACGCACACTGGCTCGGTAAGCAAGGGCAGTGGGGTGTCCATTACATTTCCTTATCAACATTTTAAAAATAAAATGTATTCTATAAACATTAACCCCTTTCTGCCATTAGACGTACTATTGCGTCCATGTGGGGTGGGCTTTACTTCCCAAGGACGCAATAGTACGTCATATGCGATCGGCAGCGCTCACGGGGGGAGCGCCGCCGATCGCGGCCGGGTGTCAGCTGTTTATCGCAGCTGACATCCGGCACTATGTGCCAGGAGCGGTCACGGACCGCCCCCGGCACATTAACCCCCGGCACACCGCGATCAAAGATGATCGCGATGTGCCGGCGGTGCAGGGAAGCACCGCGCAGGGAGGGGGCTCCCTGCGGGCTTCCCTGAGCCCCCCGCAGCAACGCGATGTGATCGCGTTGCTGCGAGGGTCTCACCTCCCTCCCTGCTCCCTCCAGCCCCGGATCCAAGATGGCCGCGGATCCGGGTCCTGCAGGGAGGGAGGTGGCTTCACAGAGCCTGCTCAGAGCAGGCACTGTGAAGGCTGCAGCGCTGCATGTCAGATCAGTGATCTGACAGAGTGCTGTGCAAACTGTCAGATCACTGATCTGTGATGTCCCCCCCTGGGACAAAGTAAAAAAGTAAAAAAAAAAATTTCAAATGTGTAAAAAAAAAAAAAAAAATATTCCAAAATAATGAAAAAAATATATATATATATTATTCCCATAAATACATTTCTTTATCTAAATAAAAAAAAAAAAACAATAAAAGTACACATATTTAGTATCGCCGCGTCCGTAACGGCCCGACCTATAAAACTGGCCCACTAGTTAACCCCTTCAGTAAACACCGTAAGAAAAAAAAAAAAAAAACGAGGCAAAAAACAACGCTTTATTATCATACCGCCGAACAAAAAGTGGAATAACACGCGATCAAAAAGACAGATATAACTAACCATGGTACCGCTGAAAGCGTCATATTGTCCCGCAAAAAACTAGCCGCCATACAGCATCATCAGCAAAAAAATAAAAAAGTTATAGTCCTGAGAATAAAGCGATGCAAAAATAATTATTTTTTCTATAAAATAGTTTTTATCGTATAAAAGCGCCAAAACATAAAAAAATGATATAAATGAGGTGTCGCTGTAATCGTACTGACCCGAAGAATAAAACTGCTTCATCAATTTTACCAAACGCGGAACGGTATAAACGCCTCCCCCAAAAGAAATTCATGAATAGCTGGTTTTTGGTCATTCTGCCTCACAAAAATCGGAATAAAAAGCGATCAAAAAATGTCACGTGCCCGAAAATGTTACCAATAAAAACATCAACTCGTCCCGCAAAAAACAAGACCTCATATGACTCTGTGGACCAAAATATAGAAAAATTATAGCTCTCAAAATGTGGTAACGCAAAAAATATTTTTTGCAATAAAAAGCGTCTTTCAGTGTGTGATGGCTGCCAATCATAAAAATCCGCTAAAAAACCCGCTATAAAAGTAAATCAAACCCCCCTTCATCACCCCCTTAGTTAGGGAAAAATTAAAAAAATGTATTTATTTCCATTTTCCCATTAGGGTTAGGGCTAGTGTTAGGGCTAGGGCTAGGGCTAGGGCTAGGGTTAGGGCTAGGGTTAGGGCTAGGGTTAGGGCTAGGGTTAGGGCTAGGGTTAGGGTTAGGGTTAGGGCTAGGGTTAGGGCTAGGGTTAGGGCTAGGGTTAGGGTTAGGGTTAGGGTTAGGGCTAGGGTTAGGGCTGGGGTTAGGGCTAGGGTTAGGGCTAGGGCTAGGGCTAGGGTTAGGGTTAGGGCTAGGGTTAGGGCTAGGGTTAGGGCTAGGGTTAGGATTAGGGTTAGGGCTAGGGTTAGGGCTAGGCCTACAGTTTGGGTTGGGGCTAAAGTTACAGTTAGGGTTTAGATTACATTTACGGTTGGGAATAGGGTTGGGATTAGGGTTAGGGGTGTGTCAGGGTTAGAGGTGTGGTTAGGGTTACTGTTGGGATTAGGGTTAGGGATGTGTTTGGATTAGGGTTTCAGTTATAATTGGGGGGTTTCCACTGTTTAGGCACATCAGGGGCTCTCCAAACGCGACATGGCGTCCGATCTCAATTCCAGCCAATTCTGCGTTGAAAAAGTAAAACAGTGCTTCTTCCCTTCCGAGCTCTCCCGTGTGCCCAAACAGGGGTTTACCCCAACATATGGGGTATCAGCGTACTCAGGACAAATAGGACAACAACTTTTGGGGTCCAATTTCTCCTGCTACCCTTGGGAAAATACAAAACTCGGGGCTAAAACATATTTTTTGTGGGAAAAAAAAGGATTTTTTATTTTCACGGCTCTGCGTTATAAACTGTAGTGAAACACTTGGGGGTTCAAAGTTCTCACAACACATCTAGATTAGTTCCCTGGGGGATCTAGTTTCCAATATGGGGTCACTTGTGGGGGGTTTCTACTGTTTAGGTACATTAGGGGTTCTGCAAACGCAATGTGACGTCTGCAGACCATTCCATCTAAGTCTGCATTCCAAATGGCGCTCCTTCCCTTCCGAGCTCTGCCATGCGCTCAAACGGTGGTTTCCCCCAACATACGGGGTATCAGCGTACTCAGGACAAATTGGACAACAACTTTTGGGGTCGAATTTCTCCTCTTACCCTCGGGAAAATACAAAACTGGGGGCTAAAAAATAATTTTGGGGGGAAAGATTTTTTTTTTTAATTTTCACGGCTCTGCGTTACAAACTGTAGTGAAACACTTGGGGGTTCAAAGCTATCACAACACATCTAGATGAGTTCCTTAGGGGGTCTAGTTTCCAAAATGGTGTCATTTGTGGGAGGTTTCTACTGTTTAGGTACATTAGGGGCTCTGCAAATGCAATGTGACACCTGCAGACCATTTCATCTAAGTCCTCATTCCAAATGGAGCTCCTTCCCTTCCGAGCCCTCCCATGCGCCCAAACAGTGGTTCCCCCCCACATATGGGGTATCAGCGCACTCAGGACAAATTGGACAACAAATTGTGGGGTCGAATTTCTCCTGTTACCCTCGGGAAAATACAAAACTGGGGGCTAAAAAATAATTTTTGTGGGAAAAAATTTTTGTTTTATTTTTACGGCTCTCCATTATAAACTTCTGTGAAGCCCTTGGTGGGTCAAAGCGCTCAGCACACATCTAGATAAGTTCCTAAGGGGGTCTACTTTCCAAAATGGTGTCACTTGTGGGAGGTTTCTACTGTTTAGGTACATTAGGGGCTCTGCAAACGCAATGTGACACCTGCAGACCATTCCATCTAAGTCTGCATTCAAATGGCACTCCTTCCCTTCTGAGCCCTCCCATGTGCCCAAACAGTGGTTCCCCCCACATATGGTGTATCATCGCACTCAGGACAAATTGGGCAACAAATTTTGGGGTCCAATTTCTCCTGTTACCCTCAGGAAAATACAAAACTGGGGGCTAAAAAAATAATTTTTGTGGGAAAAAAATTTTGTTTTATTTTTACGGCTCTGCATTATAAACTTCTGTGAAGCACTTAGTGGGTCAAAGTGCTCACCACACCTCTAGATAAGTTCCTTAGGGGGTCTACTTTCCAAAATGGTGTCACTTGTGGGGGGTTTCAATGTTTAGGCACATCAGTGGCTCTTCAAACGCAACATGACGTCCCATCTCAATTCCTGTCAATTTTGCATTGAAAAGTCAAACGGCGCTCCTTCCCTTCCGAGCTCTCCCATCCGCCCAAACAGTGGTTTACCCCCACATATGGGCTATCAGCGTACTCAGGACAAATTGTACAACAACTTTTGGGGTCCAATTTCTTCTCTTACCCTTGGGAAAATAAAAAATTGGGGGCAAAAATATAATTTTTGTGAAAAAATATGATTTTTTATTTTTACGGTTCTACATTATAAACTTCTGTGAAGCACTTGGTGGGTCAAAGTGCTCACCACACCTCTAGATAAGTTCCTTAGGGGGTCTACTTTCCAAAATGGTGTCAATTGTGGGGGGTTTCAATGTTTAGGCACATCAGTGGCTCTTCAAACGCAACATGACGTCCCATCTCAATTCCTGTCAATTTTGCATTGAAAAGTCAAACGGCGCTCCTTCCCTTCCGAGCTCTCCCATCCGTCCAAACAGTGGTTTACCCCCACATATGGGCTATCAGCGTACTCAGGACAAATTGTACAACAACTTTTGGGGTCCAATTTCTTCTCTTACCCTTGGGAAAATAAAAAATTGGGGGCGAAAAGATAATTTTTGTGAAAAAATATGATTTTTTATTTTTACGGTTCTACATTATAAACTTCTGTGAAGCACTTGTTGGGTCAAAGTGCTCACCACACCTCTAGATAAGCTCCTTAGGGGGTCTACTTTCCAAAATGGTGTCACTTGTGGGGGGTTTCAATGTTTAGCCACATCAGGGGCTCTCCAAACGAAACATGGCGTCCCATCTCAATTCCAGTCAATTTTGCATTGAAAAGTCAAATGGCACTCCTTCGCTTCCGAGCTCTGCCATGCGCCCAAACAGTGGTTTACCCCCACATGTGGGGTATTGGCATACTCAGGACAAATTGTACAACAATGTTTGGGGTCCATTTTCTCCTGTTACCCTTGGTAAAATAAAACAAATTGGAGCTGAATTAAATTTTTTGTGAAAAAAAGTTAAATGTTCATTTTTATTTAAACATTCAAAAAATTCCTGTGAAGCACCAGAAGGGATAATAAACTTCTTGAATATGGTTTTGAGCACCTTGAGGGGTGTAGTTTTTAGAATGGTGTCACACTTGGGTATTTTCTATCATATAAACCCCTCAAAATGACTTCAAATGAGATGTGGTCCCTAAAATAAAATGGTGTTGTAGAAATGAGAAATTGCTGGTCAACTTTTAACCCTTATAACTCCCTAACAAAAAAAAATTTTGGTTCCAAAATTGTGCTGATGTAAAGTAGACATGTGGGAAATGTTACTTATTAAGTATTTTGTGTGACATATCTCTGTGATTTAATTGCATAAAAATTCAAAGTTGGAAAATTGCGAAATTTTCATAATTTTCGCCAAATTTCCGTTTTTTTCACAAATAAACGCAGGTACTATCAAATAATTTTTACCATTGTCATGAAGTACAATATGTCATGAGAAAACAATGTCAGAATCACCAGGATCCATTGAAGCGTTCTAGAGTTATAACCTCATAAAGGGACAGTGGTCAGAATTGTAAAAATTGGCCCGGTCATTAACGTGCAAACCACCCTTGGGGGTAAAGGGGTTAATTAAATAACCACTATGTTTTTTTTTCTGTAGCTGCCTCCTCGGCTATCTGATTGCCTGTTATCATCTACATTATAAATGTGCGACTGGTGTTGTTCAGTCATCATCATTATCTGTGATAATGACTTATCTATCTTCCACCTGTGTAGAATTTGAATAATACAATATCCTCACACAGGAATTACAATTGACTAAGGGTGTCTTTAGGCACCCGTTCAGTGGCTCCGATCTGGGGTTACATCAAACCCCCCCCATGCAAAATGGAATTCAGACGTATGCTCCAATGGGGCCATAGACTATAATGGGAAGAAGAGAAGGTAACCATGAATTTCCAGTTTGAAAGGAACAACTCACTAACTCACTAAGCTAATACCAGCTAAATGATATATATTTTGGGAATAGAGACATAATATGTTAAAAAAAATGGAGTGCTACTTTAAAATGCCTTTGGGGTTTTACTCCTAATTTCCTTTGATAGTTTATTTTTCAGGTTAACTTGCATTACTTAATAAATAACTCTGCTCTCTAATCACATCTGTTGTACGGGTATTGGCTATTCTCATTACCCTTATTTACAGGGCTACTTTCCAGGAAAGTTTTGATGTGTTCCAGGAAGCCAAGAAACACTTTTTCCTCTGAGTATTACAGCATCAATTTAGAAACTTTTTCATTTTTTTCATAAAAGACTTTTCTAATTAAATGCGACCTGTCACCCCCAAAATCGATGGTGAAGTAAGCTCACCGTCATGAGGGGCTTCTCTACAACATTCTGTAATGCTGTAGATAAGCGCCCAATGTATACTGAAAGAAGAGAAAAAGAGGTTAGATTATACTCACCCAGGGGCGGTCCCGCTGCGGTTTGGTCAAATGGCTGTCTCAGGTCCGCTCCGGCGCCTCCTATCTTCTTCCCATGACATCCTCTTCTGGTTTTTACACCGCGGCTCCGGCGCAGGTGTACTTTGTCTGCCCTGTTGAGGGCAGAGCAAAGTACTGCAGTGCGCAAGCGCCGGGCCTCTCTGACCTTTCCGGCGCTTGCGCACTGCAGTACTTTGCTCTGCCCTCAACAGGGCAGACAAAGTACGCCTGCGCTGGAGCCGCGGCGTGAAGACCAGAAGAGGATGTCATTGAATGAAGATGGGAGGCGCCGGAGCAGACCAGAGACACCCATCGGAGCAGGACCGCCCCTGGGTGAGTATAATCTAACCTCTGTTTCTCCTCTTTCAGGTAACATCGGCATTCCAGAATGCTGTAGATAAGCCCCTGATGACGGTGAGCTTACCTCACCATTGATTTTGGGGGTGACAGGTTCCATTTAAATGATTCATTCTTTATAGCAGCATTTGTCCTTTACTGAATTAAACTGTAAGGCTAGTGTAGTCTTTCTCTGATATGATGCATAACGCATTTGTTGAGGCCTAGGAAATATGAAGGCTTGATGTATGGATTTATCTCCTGTATTGACATGTCAGGAAATAGGCATCATAAATCACAGAATATTTCCCTGCAGTTAGGGCTTCTTCAAGCCAGAGGATTTACATCACAACAATGTCTTACTGTTCTAAATATTTCACATCTCCTCCATCTAGGATGTGACAGCTCATGATATGATGTGACCAAAAATAAATGCCATGATGCGACACACAATGATATACAATGTATTTACATTGCCAATAATGGCTTAATGAACATATTTACTGATAGACATTCTTACCATCTGTGGGAACACTGGGGAGAAACAGTATGTGGGTATTACTTGAAAATTAAGCAAGCAGTTCCAGATGGAAAGGAATATTGGCGTATATACATGTACCAAAGGGAGAACACCACTGACATTTTAAGCTTTTTTTTGCTACCTATGAATACTGTATGTTGGGTTTTGCCACATAAAAATGGCATGCTCTAACCATATGCCAATGGGTTGCTGCAAGGTTTGTTTTATTTCTGGATGTATGTTCTACACTAAGAGTGAAAGTCATGATAAGCCTCATTGCACTTGTGTGAAATGCCATTTGCTGTTACAGAGTTGTACCCTCTTCCCCATAACCCTATGGCAGTCATGTCATGAGTCACTAATGTGTTTTGCTCTAATAGAAAAAGTAATAGTCACATTTTATTGTGACAATGAAAGCCCCAAGCAGAAGCCATACATAGAATATTGCACATTTTACCAGCATTTACCTTATAGGATGTTATGTACAACATGGGACTCAAAGGGTTGGAATATTTTTTTCTGTTCCTAACACATTAGTAGACATTAGTAAGTTTTGCTGACAAATCAAATCATTTCACGCTACTGCCTTTGAAAGATATCCCATAAAGATTGGTTCTTTACCAAATTGATGCCTTAAATACTGATTAAGGGTACAAAATGTAACACATTTATTCACATGAATACATAAAGGGAAAGTTAAAATTGAAATGCTTTTTTAGTTATGGAAACATGTAAAAAATGTTGAAACCCCCACAAACCACTGAAACAGATGAGTGCTGGACTGATTGCTTTGGTAATTTTGTTATATTCATAGTTGGGTATCTTGGCACTTACAATTTATTTTCCAGTTGTTTAACATTGATGGCCTATCCTTAGGATGCTCCTTAGGATGTTCCATCAATATCAGTTTTGATAAGGTCCTTTAAGAATGGTTGTGGTGCTCCCATTAATACCTCTACCCTTTCATTGTTTAGAAGACATGGCCTCATAATTTTTGCAGTGGCTGTTCTGGGTATCAAAGCTTTGCCTCATTCAAAGCAAAATTAGCTGCAATACCAAGCACTACCTGTTCAGTATTGTGCTGTATGGAACTGTGGAAAGTATAGGTGGTGTAGCCCATTCTGAAGCACTATGCCCACTAAAAACTGGTTGCAGGTATGAGTCCTAATTGTCAAAAACCTGTTTAACTGGGACAGCCTATCCATCCTAAAGTGTGTGACTTTCATTATGTAAGGCAAGATATGTTTAGGAAAGCCCCTATTTAGGCTCACCTGGTCAGATGGATACTTCAAGTCCAAGGTACGGGTGGGCACATGAGCCACTGGCGTCAGTGCAGTAGGCTGGTGAGTACTGCGAGAAACAGTACTGTATACTGTAAGTGAACAGGAGACATGTAACAGATAGCAATGATCCTGGAGAACAAGAGACCAGGAACAAGTAACAGAGGTTTTAGAGACTGCAGGTGGACAGGAGACCGGAAACAGATAGAAGTGTTCCTGGAGACAACAGGTGGACAGGAGACCAGAAACAGGTAGAAGTGGTCCTAGAGATTGCAGGTGGACAGGAGACTGGGATCAAGTAGCAGAGGTCCTGGAGAATGCATCGGAACATGAGACTGGAAACTGGTAGCACAGGTCCTGGAGAGGCTGAAGGCACAAAGGACTCCAAAGCATAGTACAGTCTTAATTCCAAGACAAAAACTTAGATCGATGATCCCATGGGAGTGCTTGCAGTTACTTGCAAAGTGGAGCACAAAAGAGTTTAGCGGACTGGTATGAAGGGAGCACAGCCTGTGACACTCCTGCAGTATTGAGCACTAAACTCACAATATTTATTTCCTCTTTGACTTGATTAAATACATTGCCTCTAGCCATCAAGCAGAGACTCAGGCAAGTGATAGAAAACATGCTCTTGCCACATTTATATGGTATGGAAACCACCTCACAAGCTTAAAGTTTGTCGAGTCAAATCATACTGATGACATATCCACAGGAGTCTGACATTTAACCCCCCACTCATCATCTGAAAACAGCTCCAGCAGTGGTAGGATGTAAACTTTTGGAAAGGAGTGGCAAAACGCCAACTGTCCATTGCTGGTACCACAGTGCTCCTATACATTAGCTGTGTTCTGCAGCTCCGTTACATGTGTTTATGTCCAGCCTCCAGTGGAGCAATTAACAACTGATCAGTAAAGGTGCTAGATGTCAGACCCCATGATCTCATATTTAAAGGGAACCTGTCATGTCCTTTTCAGCATGTAAACTGTCTCCAGTGCGTTGTTAATGATGCAATGTGTTTCACTGAAACGGCGTGTAAAAAGCGCTTTACTATATATAGTTAGATCGTACCTGCTCATCAAGTCATAGGGGTGTGCAGTGACTGTTGTCCCCGCCCACGCAATTTGAATGATGTACCTGGGATTGCGCCGATGTCACTAAAATGTGCTTTGAAAAAGCTGGGTACTACACACTGCATGGCACATACACAACTCCCCGATTGAAACTGCGCAAACGTGGCTCCACTATACAGACTGCTCAAGCGTGGGATTTTCCAAAGTGGATTTGAGTGATGTTGTCACAACCCCAAGAACATCATTCAAATTGCTTGGGTGGCAACAACCGTGACTGACTGAAATGAAGCACACTCCTATGACTAGATGAGCAGGTACAATCTAACTATGTAAAGTGCTTTTTGGACATGACTAGACTGCATTTTTAATGAAAAAAAATGTGTTAGTGATGCACTTTGCATCACTAACAACTCACTGGGGACAGTTTACATGCTAAAAAGGACACAACGGGTTCCCTTTAAGGCCTACATAAAGATAACTCATAAGTTTAGTTTGACCAGCCAACCCCTTATATACCTCTTAGAGTTAGAAACAAGGTGGTAGGTTACTAAGAGCATGAAAGTAAGTCACTTTCTTACTGTCTTGAACTGTTTTTTTTTGCAAGTTTTGGTGCCAAATGTCGCATAATGTCAAAAAAAAGTGTGCCAAAACATATAAGATCTTATTGTATATTATGTAAACCTATATTACTGTATTTTTTGGACTATAAGAAGCACTGGATCATAAGACGCACCTCAAATTTTCAGAAGAAAAATAGGGGAAAAAAATAATGTATCAAATGGGGGTCCATCTTACAGTCCGAATTCAGCTTACCAGGGAAGGGATCGGTACAGGTGGAGGAGTGGTCACAGGTGTTGTTCGGTGGTCCAGGCTGGTGCGGTGGCCTCCAGGAAATCCCATTCAAAGCTGGTGCAGTGGCAGCAGCTCTGTGCTGGGGCAGGGGCTCTGTGCTGGGGCAGGAGCTCTGTGCTGGGGCAAAGGGCTGTATTGGGGCAGGGGCTCTGTGCAGTGGCTGTGTGCTGGGGCATTGTGCTGGGGCAGGGGCTCTGTGCTGAGGCAGGGGATCTTTGCTGGGGCATGGGCTCTGTGCTGGGGTTCTGTGCTGGGGCTCTGTCTGGGCCAGGGGCTCTGTGCTGGGGCAAGGGGGCTGTGCTGGGGCAGGGGCTCTGTGCTCCGGTGCAGTTGGAGCGGCCCTCTGTACTCTGTGAGGGGCTCCACCGGCATTTCATCAAAGCCCGGAGGCCCCCACAGATCCGTTGCTGCCATGTTGCGGTGGCCTCCGGGAACATGGCCGCCGGGCTGAGGCGGCGCATGCTCAGATTCAAATCTTGGCAACGATATCTCGTCTCCCAGGATCTTGGGACGAGATTTGAATCTGAGCATAAGCCATCACCGGCCCGGTGGCCATCTTCCCAGAGGCCATGTTCCCAGAGGCCACCGCAACATGGCAGCAATGGATGTGCGGGAGCCGCCAACCTTTAACAAAAAGCCAGCGGAGCCCCCCACGGAGTACAGAGAGCCACTCCAACTGCACCACCTTCTACTGCCATGGAGCACAGCCCACCACCACCACACCACAGCCCCACAGCCACAGGATTTGTAAGCATATTTCGACCATAAGACGTACCCCCATTTTCCACCAAATTTTTTTAGGGAAAAAGTGGTCCGAAAAATACAGTAAATAGCATAATGTAATCTGAATTGAAATGGCACTCATAATCAAAAATATTTTAGGGTTTTCTCAGACTCTCAACCAGAAAAATTAGCGAGTGTCCTGTATCATGTCTCATATGTCATGCAAGTGTACGTTTCTTTCTCGCCTAGTCATAAATAATTAAGCAATTGTATATATAAAAATATAGATAGATGATAGAAAGATATTAGATATATAATAGATGAATCATAGATTGACATTATATAGATAGATAATAGATATCCTGCAAATATGTAATTTCACAAGCTCCCTACATATAATCAACTTGCACCCTTTAATGCCTTTCATGTGGCACTATAGGGTGTTGCCTTAACCTAATAAATAAGTAAAAAAACATATGGGGTCCCTCCTGTTTTTTGGTTATCAGTAGTGTTGAGCATTCCGATACCGCAAGTATCGGGTATCGGCCGATACTTGCGGTATCGGAATTCCGATACCGAGATCCGATACTTTTGTGGTATCGGGTATCGGTATCGGATACATAGAGATGTGTAAAATAAAGAATTAAAATAAAAAATATTGATATATTTACCTCTCCGGCGGCCCCTGGACTCAGCGCGGGTAACCGGCAGGCTTCGTTGTTCAAAATCAGCGCTTTTAGGACCTGAGAATCACGTCCCGGCTTCTGATTGGTCGTGGGCCGCCCATGTGACCGCCACGCGACCAATCACAAGCCGCGACGTCATTCGCAGGTCCTTAACGCGCTCATTTTTTAAAAATGAGCACGTTAATGGCTTTCAAAGACGTAGCGGCTTGTGATTGGTCGCGTGGCCGCGACCAATCACAAGCCGCGACGTCACCGCAAGCTATTAACGCGCTCATTTTTAAAAATGAGCGCGTTAATGACTTTCAAAGATGTAGCGGCTTGTGATTGGTCACGTGGCCGCGACCAATCACAAGCCGCGACGTCACCGCAAGCTATTAACACGCTCATTTTTAAAAATGAGCGCGTTAATGACTTTCAAAGACGTAGCGGCTTGTGATTGGTCGCGGCCACGCGACCAATCACAAGCCGCGACGTCACCGCAAGCTATTAACGCGCTCATTTTTAAAAATGAGCGCGTTAATGGCTTTCAAAGACGTAGCGGCTTGTGATTGGTCGCGGCCACCATGAGAATACCTTCCGATACTTGATGTCCCATTGACTTGTATTGGTATCGGATATCGGTATCAGCGATATCCGATATTTTTCGGGTATCGGCCGATACTATCCGATACCGATACTTTCAAGTATCGGACGGTATCGCTCAAAACTAGTTATCAGCAAAAGTAAAGCAGACTGCAATATTTTTCTCAGTCCGATTCCAGCTGAGGATAAACTTGCAGATAAACACGGCCTTATTGAGTAACATTGGTGTGAGTGGAATGCGATTTTTGATCACATTGTTGTCGTCGTCTTTATATGTGAGAAAAGAATGCTAGGATGAAACGGAAAGAAAGCATGACTGGGGCAATGTTATAATGATCTCCTGAATGTTTGCTGCTCAGTTAAAGTGTTGCTGAAGTCTAGGTTTGTAGATAATAATAAAACTGAATCACATTTGCTGGTCAGCCTATTTCAAGGGTAATAAATCCAGTCACAGTGGGTTTTTTATCACTCCAGATGTTTCTGTAATCCATGCAGCATATAATACTGTCAGGAACAATTCTGTATTGTTCGTTCAGCATTACTACCACAGAGCTCTAAAAGCAGTCTTTGAGAACCTTGCTGTATATCTTTATTTCATTTCAATCTGTTTTGAATCCTTGGGACTTCTCAGGTCATTTATAGTGAATGTTAATGAACCTTTCCGGGGATTTTATGATTTTGCGTCTATAAATAATAGTGAATTATAGCACAGAATATGGATTTTTATCTATAATATGCAGTGTCTGTATGTTACAAGTGAACCCGATAATTGCATTTTGTGTTCATTTTTATTGTTTTCTTGGTTATTGACAGTTATTTTGATGCATAAAATATTTATTTATCCTGTGGACTCATGGGCTGTATCACGAGACTGACTGCAGCCAATGATTGGGATAATTCTAGCGTTTCACTTGTTACACATCACATAGATGCACATTGACTTACAATGTGGGCTATAGCTATGCGTTTTCTGTGATATGATCTGTATAATTCTTCCTGTGTATGTATTAACCCTTTATATAGACGCACATACAGACACAACACTACCAGCAGCCTTAGCATTACGAATTAGCAAATATAGCTGCTGCCTTCAACAGGAGAAAATTACTGTAGATTAATCTCACTATTACTGGATATAATTCTCTTTACTCCATACTTCCAAATTCGGAATGGCAAAAAATAGAGGTAATTTTTGAGGTGCACACAGCATATCATTTCTATTTTTTAGTCACAGCCCAGGCCTTTTGTGCACCCACACAAAAATAGTGCCTCCAGTAAAGCCCCTTATTGTTCCCATACAGTTTCATACCTTTCTTATGAGTGTCATGCACTATTATGCCACAAATGTGCGCTCACATACATTAGTTCCCTCAGATTGCCCCTTACCACAAAAAGTATGATTCCTCAAGTGAGCCCACTACACAATATGATTACCACAGTGCCTTTCATACAATGATGCGCTTACATATTATCATACGCCTATTGCCCCCACACAGTATAGTGCCCTTGCACGGTATGATACGCTTAGTTCCTTCCACACAGTATTATATCCCCATTGCCCCACACAGTATGTTGTCCCCACACAATGATGCCCCCACAAAGTTTGATACCTCTAGTGCCCCACACAGTATTTACCCTCAGGGCCCTCACACAGGTTGATTCCTCAACATAATACCCCCCACAGTGCCCTCCAAACAAGGATACCCCCACAGAGTATTATGCCCACAGTCCCCCCTATTCAGTATGATGCTCCCACAGTGCCCCCCACACATTATGTTCCCTCCTCAGTCCACCCATCACACATAGCATGATGCCCCCAGTTTTATGGAAAGTCTGAATGGTTAAAATGGCTTTATGAAAGAAATATATTTTAATTTCTCTGCTTATCTGGAAAGTCCCCAAAATAATAATAAAGCATATTGTGATATAGTTGGCTTGGTTTACTACTCTTGTAATAAAGAGCAAAAAAAAAATCTCTAGTTTGTTTTGGAAAGAAATGCAATCATCTATTGTACTCGTCTACATTGGAAGAAATGAATAATGTCAATTTTGGTGAACTGAAGTTGAACCTAATCTTGTATATTAGAGAAACATATGTACAGCAATGCCATCATTAGGTCTCTTCATGTGTTGGAAGTAGTGTTGAGCATTCCGATACCGCAAGTATCGGATATCGGCCGATATTTGCGGTATCGGAATTCCGATACCGAGTTCCGATATATTTGTGATATCGGGAATCGGTATCGGGATTAAGATTCATGTGTAAAATAAAGAAAAAAAATAAAAAATATTGATATACGTACCCTCGGACGCGCCCTGGTTGTCACCGCTGCAACCGCCATGCTTGCGTTCGTAAGAATGAGCGCGTTAAGGACCTTCGATGATGTCGCGGCTTGTGATTGGTCGCGGGAGTGGTCACATGACCGCTCAGCGATCAATCACAAGCCGCGACGTCATCGAAGGTCCTTAACGCGCTCATTCTTAGAAAGGGAAGCATTGCGGTTGCAGCGGTGATAACCAGGGCGCGTCCGAGGGTAAGTATATCAATATTTTTTATTTTTATTCTTTATTTTACACATGAATATGGATCCCAGGGCCTGAAGGAGAGTTTCCTCTCCTTCAGACCCAGGGAACCATAGAGGATACCTTCCGATATTTGTGTCCCATTGACTTGTATTGGTATCGGATATCGGTATCGGCGATATCCGATATTTTTCGGATATCGGCCGATACCATCCGATACCGATACTTTCAAATATCGGACGGTATCGCTCAACACTAGTTGGAAGACTTCAAGAATAGGCCATGAATGGAGATTACATTCTCTACTGTTACTGTGGAAATCAGAATACAGACAAGCCGTATTGAGCTTATACCCAAGGAGAAAAAAAGCGATACTATAGGCCATTCCTGCTGAACGACTGTAAGTAAGCTATAAGGAATTTGGTTTACCTGTAGCTTCAGAGCTCAAAGCTCAAAACATGTTGGTCATTTATGGAAAATCGGTCACGGGTCATGACTATGAAGTGCCACTTACAGCACTGATATCCTATTTTCTGGTGACCTGTCAGAGGTTTAGATAGGTGGAGGAGCAAAAGTGTTCAGCCAAAAGCTGCTCTCCTCCAAGACTGAAAACACTTTCATCGGAGCCCATCTTCTACCTCATTGAGGTTAGTGCTCGGTTGAGTAACTTCTGCTTATTTATTTTAGCAATTGGTTGGGATTTCAACATCCAGACCCACTGCCAATCAAAATGTGTCTGTCTCTATAACTTGTTAAAACTTTAGTAAACATACAATTACACTTTAAGCAGCCACAGTGGTAGTATGTTACTGGGCCCTCAAAACGTTGCAGCTCTCAGCTACTGTCTCTGCAGCAGTTTTCCGCACAGCAGATGAACAGGAGCGCTGCTGTGAGGGAAAAAATGGCATTCAACCTTTGATTTATGGTATCAGAAATTCAGTCTAAAAGTTGTGTGGTTAAATATTTTCATATAATAATTGACCATGTGCCTGACAGCAAATACTTATTAATGACGTCTCACGGATTTCTATTTTTTTCCATCATATCCCGATCTCATGTTTCATTGAAGCAGGCTAGAAATGATAATAGGGCATAATATAAAAACATTAGGGTTAAACTTTTAACAAAAGAACCTCTATCTCTCCCACTGCACATCTGCTTCACATTCGGAATCTCTCATCTTAAAGCAAATATTTGGCTATCACCATGATAAAGCTAGCATCAAGAAAAAGGCTGCTTATGTTAAGCTGCTGTCCTACAGCTACCATTCGACTCTTCACGTATTATCGCCAAAATAGTGGATTGTAACTGCTGCTCTAGGGATTACAGCTGCAGACTAAGAGAAAATCTACATTTATCCACTGGACATCTCGGAGAAGTAATTATTTTTCTGCAGCCAGATTAATGTGTGCAGGATCTGCATATCTACCCTAGAAGGCGGTCATGACTTGGCTCCCAGACATTTATCATGTAAACATTTTTCATTACTGAAAGATCATATCTCATGGCGGCACTGTGTATTATATGGACTAATTATTAGTTATTTTCAGTTGTCTTCAGTTGGTGAAAACTTTCTATTTTTACACATCTGTATGACTTTAATTTCATGGGAAAAGATTCTGCTGCTAGAGTCATTAATAGTATTAATTCCTCAGTGATCTAGAAGAATGTGTTGGCGCCAATTTGTTTGAGAAAGTTTCCAAAATTGTTAAACTTTCAAAAACACTAACTTCACTAAAATCCAACCAATTCCATGTAGTAAACTATCAACAATCAAAAAGTGATGGGAAATTATTCATTAGGATATATTCCTGCAGAACTGTGAGAATCACTATAGGGTAGAGTTTCCCAAAGTCCAGTCCTCACGGCCCAAAACAGGTCATGTTGTCACGACCTCCATAGTATTGCACAGGTGGGAGAATTCTTGATGATGCTTTCACCACTTGTAAAATAATAAGGAAATCTTGAGAACATGACCTGTTGGAGGCTGTGAGAACTGGAGTTTGCGAAACACTGCTGTATACATACATTTATTGTACATTAAATTGTATATTGTCTTATACATTGTAAGGATAGACAATTAATGTTTTGTTGCGACCTCTGGGACTATTGTTAACCACTGGAAAAAGTAAAATTGTACGTCTGTGATCACCATGTCTTCTTGATTTGTTTTCAGAGGCACAATGATTAGTCAGTCACATTGTCACGATGTCGATCGCTGCAGCGTCGCTGTTTGGTCGCTGGAGAGCTGTCACACAGACAGCTCTCCAGCGACCAACGATCCCGAAGTCCCCGGGTAACCAGGGTAAACATCGGGTTACTAAGCGCAGGGCCGCGCTTAGTAACCCGATGTTTACCCTGGTTACCATCGTAAAAGTAAAAAAAACAAACACTATATACTTACCTTCCGCTGTCTGTCCCCGGCGCTGTGCTTTCCTGCACTGACTGTGAGCACAGCAGCCTGAAAGCAGAGCGGTGACGTCACCGCTGTGCTCTGCTTTCCAGCTGGCCGGCGCTCACAGCCAGTGCAGAGAAGCACAGCGCCGGGGACAGACAGCGGAAGGTAAGTATGGTATGTAGTGTTTGTTTTTTTTTACTTTTACGCTGGTAACCAGGGTAAACATCGGGTTACTAAGCGCGGCCCTGCGCTTAGTAACCCGATGTTTACCCTGGTTACCAGTGAAGACATCGCTGAATCGGCGTCACACACGCCGATTCAGCGATGTCTGCAGGGAGTCCAGCGACAAAATAAAGTGCTGGACTTTCTGCAGCAACCAACGACATCACAGCAGGATCCTGATCGCTGCTGCGTGTCAAACTGAACGATATCGCTAGCCAGGACGCTGCAACGTCACGGATCGCTAGCGATATCGTTCAGTGTGACGGTACCTTTACATTGAGAAGTGACTTATGGTCCACCTGGCAAACACTGGAGTGATCTGGCAGGTCACAACTAGCAGAACAGGACCGGAGTGTTGCCGAGTTAAAAAAAAATAAAAAAAAACAACAAAGCACAGAGTAGCGCTTTAACACAAGGCGAGTTAAGCAAATATCTTCTCTGTAGGACTATTTGAAGAAAGTTTTGCATACCATGAATAATGTCATTTTTAGCTGCTGTTTAGATCAAAGAACAGATGGAAATATGTTAAACAAAGAATGACTCTGCTGTGTGTATTCTGAGTCCTCCTGCTGAACACAGCATCCGGCGCTGCATGATACAACTTGTGTTGCATGTCAGGATTTACTAGTGAAGCCAACGCATGAAAAGATAAACAGAAATGGAAATTAAGAACTAATAATAAATAAATGATTATATGGAGGTAATATAAAATGTTAACTTAGAAGCAGTTACAGTGAAGTCCCACTTATCAGTACATATGCACTTTCATGATTTTATTCTTTCTTCCTGCCTCTCCTGGTTCTAGTTGACAACAGAAAACTGCTGTTATTTGAGTGAATATAGGGCCGTATTCGTTATTGCATTTTTGTTTGTTTTTTGGCCAATTTTTAATGTTTTGCAAAATGTGCTTCAAATGTTTTCGAGTTTACTCCGGAGTGAATGTATGTATGTCAGAAATTTTGCCCACCATTTTGCAAAATGTGCAACTTTTCTAAAAATTCATGAGTTGCGTTTGCCATTTTGAAGAACTTGACACAAAAAATATCAAATTCCACAAGACAAAAAGAAAAGGCACTTAAAAAAAATCTACAAATGATGAATTGGGGCCATAGTCTCTGAGGTGTTTGATATTTTTAGTGGAAAATTTCCCTAAGGCTTGTGGCTTACTATACAGATGTATAAGCCCTTACGTTTGCTACAGTTTGGTAGGGAACTCCAGTTTATCACGGAAAATGTTCAACCTTTGACAGGCTGTAATTAATATCACAGCTGTAAAGTGGCCATATGATAGAGTATCGCAAACCATGCATTTTTTTCCAAAGCTGGTTACCAGCATATCTCAAAATGTCAACATGTCAAAACAAAAGGTTTTCCATCCAGAAAATCTACTGCACGTAAATCCCATGTGGGCGCCCTGGAATAGCAGATTGAGCAGGAAGGAAGAGCTGCTGATAGAGACAGTGACATCACTGACAAGTTTAGGCTGTGATTGGTACAAAGGAGGGAAAACTATTTAACTTAAAAACGATGAGGGCCCTCGACTGCACAATATCCTCTGTACTGACATAGTATAAGTGATTTCTCGTGAAATGTAGCTTTTAAAAGGTATAAAATTTGCAAATTGTCCTAGATTTTGCATGCAATAATCACCATTTTATTCATGTTTTTTGGTGACATTTTCTGTTAATGTATCCCGTATATTATTAGAATGACCAGCTTTGCTATACTTCTATTTGTCAGTAAGATATTTTAGCTTGTTTTATGCACATTCAGGTTTACAGAATGTCACAGGAGCTGGAAATGGGATACGGACATTAAGAAGGCAATAACAAAATTAATGTGAAAAGTGGTGTACATTAGCAAGACTATGGTATTAGACCTTTTCAGAGCACTAATGTGTTCATTTGTCAAACAGGCAGCCAGAAACTTTTAGTTTAATGTCTTTTCAGCTTCTGAGCTCTGAACTATAGGTTTTCTTTCTCATCTTAAAGGCAAACACATCACAACAAATATGTTCAGGATATACTATGATGGGAAACTCTTAAGTTATATTAACCCCTTCAAGTCACGGCCCTTTTTTCGTTTTTCCGTGTTCGTTTTTCGCTCTCCTCCTTCCCAGAGCCATAACTTTTTTATTTTTCCGTCAATATGGTCATGTGAGGGCTTATTTTTAGCGGGACGAGTTGTACTTTTGATCGACACCATTGGTTTTACCATGTCTTTTACTAGAAAACGGGAAAAAAAATTCCAAGTGCGGTGAAATTGCAAAAAAAGTGCAATCCCACACTTGTTTTTTGTTTGGCTTTTTTTGCTAGGTTCATTAAATGCTAAAACTAACCTGCCATTGTGATTCTCCAGGTCAGTACGAGTTCATAGACACCTAACATGACTAGGTTATTTTTTATCCAAGTGGTGAAAAAAAATTCCAAACTTTGCTTAAAAAAAAGAAAAAAAAGTGCCATATTCCGATACCCGAAGCGTCTCCATTTTTCGTGCTCTGGGGTCTGGTGAGGGCTTATTTTTTGCGTGCCGAGCTGACGTTTTTTATGATACCATTTCGGTGCAGATATGTTCTTTTGTTCGCCCGTTATTGCATTTTAATGCAATGTCGCGGCGACCAAAAAAACTTAATTCTGGCGTTTTGGATTTTTTCTTGCTACGCTGTTTAGCGATCAGGTTAATGCTTTTTTTTATTGATAGATCAGGCGATTCTGAACACGGCGATACCAAATACGTGTAGGTTTGTTGTTTTTTTAATTGTTTTATTTAGGATGGGGCGAAAGGGGGGTGATTTAAACTTTTATATTTTTTATATTTTTTTCATATTTTTAAAAACATTTTTTTTTTACTTGTGCCATGCTTCAATAGCCTCCATGGGAGGCTAGAAGCTGGCATAGCCTGATCGGCTCTGCTACATAGCAGCGATCATCAGATCGCTGCTATGTAGCAGAAATGCAGGTGTGCTGTGAGCGCCGACCACAGGGGGGCGCTCACAGCAGGCCAGCATCAGTAACCATAGAGGTCTCAAAGACCTCTATGGTTACCTTCCTGATGCATCGCCGACCCCCGATCATGTGACGGTTAAATGCCGCTGTCTGCGTTTGACAGCGGCATTTAACAGGTTAATAGCAGCGGGTGAATAGCGATTTCACCCACTGCTATTGCGCGCACATGTCAGCTGTACAAAACAGCTGACATGTCGCGACTTTGATGTGGGCTCACCGCCGAAGCCCACATCAAAGGGGGAGACACGACATGCGCTGTACTATTACTGCGCATGTCGTGAAAGGGTTAAAAATCATTGGCAGCTATCCTGTCTGATACTACTATTGAAATAATAACTTTACATCTTTGCGTATTCCATATATTACACAGGCACACAGTCCCCTTGGGAATACGATTGGCGGAAGGTTGCACCAAGTGTACTGCCTATCTGTAAAATAACTAAATAAATGATTAAATAAATAAGTCTTTGCCTGATGAAGAGACCTCTGTAGTTTCGAAAGCTTGCAATTTGTTACCATCTTGTCAGTTAGCCATTAAAAGGTATCAACCACTGAGGACTCTCAATTCTAAATATTTTTCTAAATAAATGAAATAATTAAAATATTGTCCAAACTGAAATATTGTCCAAAACAGGTTTGCTGCGAGGGGAAGCAGAGGAATCCATTATTATTGAGTTTTCTGGGTTCTGTTATATATACGATTTTAGAATGGAAAAAAAATGCAGCGCTTTTTGGTCCGTACTGAATACTGAAAATTAACGAAACCCAGACAGATAAATAAAGAGGGTTCTCTGCTTCGGTTCTCATCAGTTATTCTTTGATTCCATTTTGGACAATGATTCTATCTGTGTGTTCCTCAAAATGGAAAGGTTCCATTGCAAGTGTGAACATAACGTTTGAGGTTTTATGGCAAGTGTAAAAAATTTTTCAATACAATTGTATTTCCTCACATAATAATTTTCTGACTATCTCACGATGAATAAAAAAAATACAAAAATGCTAACACAATAAGAAAATAGATCACAATGACCACATCATGTATTGAAATAACTGATAACTTATAGGGGTTTTCTTATTCTTTCTATGCTTTATTATCAATTACCTTATTCGTAAGGTAGACAATTATTGTTAGTTCAATAGGGGTCCAAATTCTGGCATCCCAACCACTCAGCCGCAGTTTGCACTGCCCCATCTCCCATTGTTTACACTGTACAGCACATCTGGGCAGCTCTAATATCCATTGTACTTGGTATTGCAGCTCATCCTGAATGGGAGAAACTTGTAATAGCCATGTTCCTTAACCCATGGAACTGTGTCTGGAAAACATTGAAAGGGCACAGTGTTTAATGGAATGCTGCTGCTCAATTAGTTGATTACCAGGGATTTTGAGAGTAAGGCTATGTGCACATGTTGCAGATTCGTGTGCGGATTTTTCTGCTCAGAATCTGAAAAATTGCCTGCGTATTTACCACATTTTTTGTGTGGTTTTCACATGCGTTTTTACACCTGCGGATTCCAATTATGGAGCAGGTGTAAAATGCTGCGGAATCTGCACAAAGAATTGACATGCTGCAGAAATTAAACTGCAGCGTTTCAACGTGGTATTTTCCACAGCATGGGCACTGCGGATTTGGTTTTCCATAGGTTTACATGGTACTGTACAACAAATGGAAAACTGCAGCGAATCTGCAGCCAAATCCACAAAATGTGCACATACCCTAACGCTCTCCTAGTCTAGTGCTGATTAGAGATGTGGGAATTTTATTCAAGTGGAATGGAATTCTACTTGGAATTGTATAAAAATTGATATTCCGCAGAATATAGAACTTTTTCCATGCAAATTCAGCTTAATTGCAGCCATCTGGCCACCACTTTGCTTTACAGAAGGTTAAAAAAACTAATGCTCACTTGACCGCTCACTTCAATAGCCATCGCTGCTGCCCACTATTCCCCATCTAGTCCTTGTAGCCTCTTCTTACCACCGCTGCTCGGCAGCAAGGCGGGAATTGTGGCCACAAACAGGCCCGGTATGTTTTTGCATGTCAGAAGGTTGAGATGTCACAACATATGCCGCTACCCTATGATGCGCACTCTAGGCCAGGACTTCTGGCTGTGACGTCGTGACCCAGTTTAAAGAGGCCTTGATTTTCATCCCTGGGCAGTGGTAAGAACAGGTGCCAAAGACCAGACAGGGCACAGTGAGCAGCAAATGAAGTGATAGTATTTTTTTTCCTATATATACTTATTTTCCACCATAATATGCAAATAAAATGTTAAAAAACAGACAATGTGATTTTCTGGATTTTTTTTTCTCAGTTTGTCTCCCATAGTTGAGGTCTACCTATGATGTAAATTACAGACGCCTCTCATCTTTTTAAGTGGTGGGACTTGCACTATTGCTGACTGACTAAATACTTTTTTGCCCCACTGTATATTCAAGGGGAATTTAATTCTATTTGAATATTTAACCCCTCTGTGACCTTAGACGTACTATCCCGTCGAGGTGCCCTGGGCTTATCTGACCCTGGACGGGATAGTACGTCATAGCCGATCGGCCGCGCTCACGGGGGGAGCGCGGCCGATCGCGGCCGGGTGTCAGCTGCTTATCGCAGCTGACATCCGGCACTATGTGCCAGGAGCGGTCACGGACCGCCCCCGGCACATTAACCCCTGGCACACCGCGATCAAAGATGATCGCGATGTGCCGGCGGTGCAGGGAAGCACCGCGCAGGGAGGGGGCTCCCTGCGGGCTTCCCTGAGCCCCCCGCAGCAACGCGATGTGATCGCGTTGCTGCGAGGGTCTCCTCACCTCCCTCCCTGCTCGAGCCCCGGATCCAAGATGGCCGCGGATCCGGGTCCTGCAGGGAGGGAGGTGGCTTCACAGAAGCCTGCTCAGAGCAGGCACTGTGAAGCCTGCAGCGCTGCATGTCAGATCAGTGATCTGACAGAGTGCTGTGCAAACTGTCAGATCACTGATCTGTGATGTCCCCCCCTGGGACAAAGTAAAAAAGTTAAAAAAAAATTTTCCAAATGTGTAAAAAAAATAAAAAAAAATATTCCAAAATAATGAAAAAAAAAAAAAATATTATTCCCATAAATACATTTCTTCATCTAAATAAAAAAAAAAACCAATAAAAGTACACATATTTAGTATCGCCGCGTCCGTAACGACCCGACCTATAAAACTGTCCCACTAGTTAACCCCTTCAGTAAACACCGTAAGGAAAAAAAAAAAAAAAAAAACGGGGCAAAAAACAACGCTTTATTATCATACCGCCGAACAAAAAGTGGAATAACACGCGATCAAAAGGACAGATATAAATAACCATGGTACCGCTGAAAGCGTCATATTGTCCCGCAAAAAAAGAGCCGCCATACAGCATCATCAGCAAAAAAATAAAAAAGTTATAGTCCTGAGAATAAAGCGATGCAAAAATAATTATTTTTTCTGTAAAATAGTTTTTATCGTATAAAAGCACCAAACCATAAAAAAATGATATAAATGAGGTATCGCTGTAATCGTACTGACCCGAAGAATAAAACTCATTTATCAATTTTACCAAACGCGGAACGGTATAAACGCCTCCCCCAATAGAAATTCATGAATAGCTGGCTTTTGGTCATTCTTCCTCACAAAAATCGGAATAAAAAGCGATAAAAAAATGTCACGTGCCCAAAAATGTTTTCAATAAAAACGTCAACTCGTCCCGCAAAAAACAAGACCTCACATGACTCTGTGGACCAAAATATGGAAAAATTATAGCTCTCAAAATGTGGTATTGCAAAAAATATTTTTTGCAATAAAAAGCGTCTTTCAGTGTGTGACGGCTGCCAATCATAAAAATCCGCTAAAAAACTCGCTATAAAAGTAAATCAAACCCCCCTTCATCACCCCCTTAGTTAGGGAAAAATAAAAAAAAATGTATTTATTTCCATTTTCCCATTAGGGCTAGGGTTAGGTTTAGGGCTAGGGTTAGGGCTAGGGTTAGGGCTAGGGTTAGGGTTAGGGTTGGGGCTACAGTTAGGGTTGGGGCTAAAGTTAGGGTTAGGGTTTAGATTACATTTACAGTTGGGAATAGGGTTGGGATTAGGGTTAGGGGTGTGTCAGGGTTAGAGGTGTGGTTAGGGTTACCGTTGGAATTAGGGTTAGGGGTGTGTTTAGATTAGGGTTTCAGTTATAATTGGGGGGTTTCCACTGTTTAGGCACATCAGGGGCTCTCCAAACACGACATGGCGTCCGATCTCAATTCCAGCCAATTCTGCGTTGAAAAAGTAAAACAGTGCTCCTTCCCTTCCGAGCTCTCCTGTGTGCCCAAACAGGGGTTTACCCCAACATATGGGGTATCAGCGTACTCAGGACAAATTGGACAACAACTTTTGTGGACCAATTTCTCCTGTTACCCTTGGGAAAATACAAAACTGGGGGCTAAAAAATAATTTTTGTGGGAAAACAAAAAGATTTTTTATTTTCACGGCTCTGCGTTATAAACTGTAGTGAAACACTTGGGGGTTCAAAGTTCTCACAACACATCTAGATAAGTTCATTGAGGGGTCTAGTTTCCAATATGGGGTCACTTGTGGGGGGTTTCTACTGTTTAGGTACATTAGGGGCTCTGCAAACGCAATGTGACGCCTGCAGACCAATCCATCTAAGTCTGCATTCCAAATGATGCTCCTTCCCTTCCGAGCCCTCCCATGCGCCCAAACGGTGGTTCCCCCCCACATATCGGGTATCAGCGTACTCAGGACAAATTGGACAACAACATTTGGGGTCCAATTTCTCCTGCTAACCTTGGAAAAATACAAAACTGGGGGCTAAAATATAATTTTTGTGGAAAAAAAAATATTTTTTATTTGCATGGCTCTGCGTTATAAACTGTAGTGAAATACTTGGGGGTTCAAAGCTCTCACAACACATCAAGATGAGTTCCTTAGGGGGTCTACTTTCCAAAATGGTGTCACTTGTGGGGGGTTTCTACTGTTTAGGTACATTAGGGGCTCTGCAAACGCAATGTGACGCCTGCAGACCATTCCATCTAAGTCTGCATTCCAAATGGCGCTCCTTCCCTTCCGAACCCTCCCATGCGCCCAAACGGTGGTTCCTCCCCACATATGGGGTATCAGCGTACTCAGGACAAATTGGACAACAACTTTTGGGGTCCAATTTCTCCTGTTACCCTAGGGAAAATACAAAACTGGGGGCTAAAAAATAATTTTTGTGGGAAAAAAATTTTGTTTTATTTTTATGGCTCTGCATTATAAACTTCTGTGAAGCCCTTGGTGGGTCAAAGTGCTCACCACACATCCAGATAAGTTCCTTAGGGGGTCTACTTTCCAAAATGGTGTCACTTGTGGGAGGTTTCAATGTTTAGGCACATCAGTGGCTCTCCAAACGCAACATGGCGTCCCATCTCAATTCCTGTCAATTTTGCATTGAAAAGTCAAACGGCGCTCCTTCCCTTCCGAGCTCTCCCATGCGCCCAAACAGTGGTTTACCCCCACATATGGGGTATCAGCGTACTCGGGACAAATTGGACAACAACTTTTGAGGTCCAATTTCTTCTCTTACCCTTGGAAAAATAAAAAATTGGGGGCAAAAATATAATTTTTGTGAAAAAATATGATTTTTTATTTTTACGGTTCTGCATTATAAACTTCTGTGAAGCCCTTGGTGGGTCAAAGTGCTCACCACACATCCAGATAAGTTCCTTAGGGGGTCTACTTTCCAAAATGGTGTCACTTGTGGGGGGTTTCAATGTTTAGGCACATCAGTGGCTCTCCAAACGCAACATGGCGTCCCATCTCAATTCCTGTCAATTTTGCATTGAAAAGTCAAATAGCGCTCCTTCCCTTCCGAGCTCTCCCATGCGCCCAAACAGTGGTTTACTGCCACATATGGGGTATCAGCGTACTCAGGACAAATTGGACAACAACTTTTTGGGTCCAATTTCTCCTGTTACCCTTGGTAAAATAAAACAAATTGGAGCTGAAGTAAATTTTTTGTGTAAAAAAGTTAAATGTTCATTTTTATTTAAACATTCCAAAAATTCCTATTAAACACCTGAAGGGTTAATAAACTTCTTGAATGTGGTTTTGAGCACCTTGAGGGGTGCAGTTTTTAGAATGGTGTCACACTTGGGCATTTTCTATCATATAGACCCCTCAAAATGACTTCAAATGAGACATGGTCCCTAAAAAAAAATGGTGTTGTAAAAATGAGAAATTGCTGGTCAACTTTTAACCCTTATAACTCCCTAACAAAAAAAAAAATTGGTTCCAAAATTATGCTGATGTAAAGGAGACATGTGGGAAATGTTACTTATTAAGTATTTTGTGTGACATATCTCTGTGATTTAATTGCATAAAAATTCAAAGTTTGAAAATTGCGAAATTTTCAAAATTTTCGCCAAATTTCCGTTTTTTTCACAAACAAACGCAGGTACTATCAAAGAAATTTTACCACTATCATGAAGTACAATATGTCACGAGAAAACAATGTCAGAATCACCAGGATCCGTTGAAGCGTTTCGGAGTTATAACCTCATAAAGGGACAGTGGTCAGAATTGTAAAAATTGGCCTGGTCATTAACGTGCAAACCACCCTTGGGGGTAAAGGGGTTAAAAGAAATCTGCAATTGCTAAAATTCTGATTTTTTTTGTTTGTTTCTCCATGGATTCAGCAAAGTAGCAGCTGCTGGCCACCATTTTTTCTGATCCATAAAGGGCCACCAAAAGGTTAAGAAATAAAAAACATACTTATTCTCACCCTACCGTTCACCTCTCTGGCCCTACTTCTTATTGCTGCCGCAAGTGTTGAATCTTCTGGCTTCTTCATGCTGGGCTAGGACTTGTGGTTCTGGTGAGGCCTAGGACAGTTCTGCACATGCAAGTTGCAGCACACATCATGATGTCATGACATCCATTATCTGTCTCACCTGTATATTTCCAAACTAATTTCCCAATATCTTCCCTCACGTAATCTCCGGTCCTCCCAAGATCTCCTTCTCGCTTCCACACTTATTCGATCCTCACCCAATTGCCTCCAAGACTTCTCCCAAATATCCCTCATCCTCTGGAATTCTGTGCCCCCACACGTTTGAATACCCATCACTTTTGAATCCTTCAGAAGGAACTTGAAAACCCATCTCTTCAAAACAGCTTACAACCTGCAATGATCACGCTGCCACCTCAAAACCATCGGTGCAGCTGCAACCCCCAACCTACTGTCTCCTTCTCCATCATCCTGTAGAATGTAAGCCCGCAAGGGCAAGGTCCTCTTCTCTCTGTATCAGTCTATCATTGTTAGATTGTTTACTGTAAGTGACATCTGTATTTTGTATTCAAATCCTTCTCATGTACAGTACCATGGAATCAATGGTGATATAGTACAGACCAAAAGTTTGGACACACCTTCTCATTTAAAGATTTTTCTGTATTTTCATGACTATGAAATTGTACATTCACACTGAAGGCATCAAAACTATGAATTAACACATGTGGAATTATATACTTAAAAAAAGTGTAAAACAACTGAAATTATGTCTTATATTCTAGGTTCTTCAAGGTAGCCACTTTTTGCTTTGATGACTGCTTTGCACACTCTTGGCATTCTCTTGATGAGCTCCAAGAGGTAGTCACCAGGAATGGTCTTCCAACAATCTTGAAGGAGTTCCCAGAGATGCTTAGCACTTGTTGGCCCTTTTGCCTTCACTCTGTGGTCCAGCTCACCCCAAACCATCTCGATTGGATTCAGGTCTGGTGACTGTGGTGGCCAAGTCATCTGGCGTAGCACCCCATCCCTCTCCTTCTTGGTCAAATAGCTATTACACAGCCTGGAGGTGTGTTTGGGGTCATTGTCCTGTTGAAAAATAAATGATGGTCCAACTAAATGCAAACCGGATGGAATAGAATGCCGCTGCAAGATGCTGTGGTAGCCATGCTGGTTCAGTATGCCTTCTGTTAATTAAAATTCCTCATCTGATCATCTGTAGTAACAATAATAATAAGCATGAGAAGAGAATTATTATAATTTTAATGCAAAGATTTTAAGTATAAAATTACACAACAGAAAAATTAAAAAAAATAAAATCTCCTTGGAAGTCCTCTGCTCTTATTTCCCCGTCTGAACTCACTAAAAAAAATTTTCCAACTTTGTTTTTGGACATATTAAATGAATATGTTCAGGAAAAAGTGTTTAGCAATCATGACATATGCACCTTCATGAACTATTCTTGCTTGCCAGCAGCCATCTGTAAATGCATAAAGTTCATAGCATCGGGACTAAATATTTCCTTAAGGTTAAGATTGTAAACTGTACATAGAACTAGAAAACTATTCATCTGGTTTAAGTTGTAACAGAGGCATCATTGTTCATCTTGTAAATGTTGCCCGGTGGTGCCTGCATGCTGTGCTGCCGTTCTCTTTCACGCTGTGCAGTATTCGATCTGAGTCTATTGGGATCCTAAGTCTAGACTTTCAGGGGCTGATAGAAAAATATAGAAATTACTGTAAATGCCTTTCAAATGGGTGTTATTATTATAACACCTTTTTCCATTTAAACAACCTACTTTATGTTTGTACCTCCCAAGTTTTGGAGTTAAGAAAAAAAGCATATATTTGAGCTCCTTAACAAATATTTTTTCAGATGCCACTGTTCCCGCATTACAGAGCTGGCCATAGTGCAATGAACAATTAAAACAGGGACCCCATAATAGAGCCCATAACATAGCTAAAACAATGTTTCATAGGAAACCCAACCCCAGTGCTCTTGTATGAGGGCAGTCACATAGTCCCATATATGTTGCAGCCCCAGGACTTCAAAAATCATAATTGTACAGTTCCTTCATATTAGCAATATTCACAATGGTCTAATAGCAAAAGCATAGAACATTATATTAGAAGAATACAAAATGGGTGAGGCCCTGGCATCATTGTCATTTGGTTGGTAAGACCAAATTAGAAAAACTGCGAGAACCCCGAATAAAAATGTGCAAGTTGGTAGTAAGTACATTGGAGGTAGAGATCGGTGGTTTGGCAGATATTCAAAGTGTGGGACTCGCACTGTGTACAGGGAGGCTATGTGGGGGTTCATACTATTTAGCGGCTATGTGGGGGCTCATTGTGCATAGAAGCTATTTAGCGGCTCATAGTGTATCTAGAGGGACTATGTGGGGCACATGCTTTATATAAGAGGATATGTGGGGCTCGTGCTGTATATAATAGGCTATGTGGGGGCTCACAATTTATATAGTGAAGCTATGTGGGGGCTCATGCTGTGTTTAAGGAGGCTATGCAGGATCTCATATTGTATATAGAGAGGTTATGTGAGGGCTTATACTGTATGTAGAGAGGCTATTTGTTAAGTATATAGACCGCTATATGTAACGTATATAGAGGGCTGTTTGTAGGCTCATATATTATATAATGGGGCTGTGTGCGGGCTCATTCAATGTATAAAGATGGTTGTCAGCGAAAATAATTCTACTTAATGTTAAGTGATATTACAATTATTTTATATTAATATTAATTGTATGTTAATATTATTATTCAGAATTAATTTCAGCCTATTGGTTCACCCCCCCAGCAGTCATGGTGTTTCATGTGGCACCTTGGAAAAATTTAATTGCTCACTCCTGCTCTAGTGTCTCTCCCCAGAGACCCCAGAGCATAATAAGCATAAAATTAAGAAAAAATGTTAATAATTCCTTATAGTACCAAATAATACTCCATTGTGTGCATCTTCTTCAGCCTACTTCTCTCTGAGCTGCAGCTTCCAGCTGACTAAGCTTCTGATATCCCTGCACATATTGCCATTGTGGCACACATCATGATGACGTTATGTATCTTTATGCATCTCACGAGGCCAAGTTAGCTCATTAGGCAATGCATACCATAACGTCATAATTAGAGATGAGTGGATCAGGCCAAATTCAAATTCAGATTTACCCTAAAAAATTGATTTGCTGAGAAGCTATTCTCCATTAATGTCTCTTATTGTGCTCTGAGGTCATAATAAATGTAAGATGTGAAAAATAAAAAAAAATACTTATTCTTATCTCGAAGATCAACCCCTTCCTAAGCAATCCTTAGAAGCCTTCATTACGGTTCTTCCGCAAGAAGAAAAAGACCATAACCTCTGTGCCAGCTACAGACTGATCTCACTACTCAACACCGATACCAAATTGTGGGCTAAAATTTTAGCGGGAAGACTAAGCAATATTCTACCTAGACTAATTCATACGGATCAGGCGGGATTTGTCAAAGGAAGGGAGGGTAAAGATAATTCAACTAAAATCATCCTATCTATAATGTTTGCTAAAAACCGAAATGTTCCTTTGACTCTCCTGTCAACAGATGCCGAGAAAGCCTTTGACAGGGTGAGCTGGAGGTATATGGAACAAGTAATGATTAAATTTGGCTTTCCACCACAATATCTCACAGCAATTTTCTCCCTCTATTCTCAACCAACAGCTAGAATAAGGATTAACGGAACCTTGTCGGACAGTTTTAATATTCATATTGGGACTAGGCAGGGTTGCCCACTATCCCCGTCCTTATTTATCCTAGTCATAATGTCACTGATATAGAGTATCAGACAGGAAAAATATATAGAAGGGTTGAGAATAGGATCTGTAGTATTAAAAACATTAGCCTTTGCAGATGATCGGCTTTTTCTCATATACAAGCCGTCTCAAGCTTTCCCAACTATTCTTAAGATATTTCATCAATTTGGCCTACTTTCCAACTTCAAAATAAACACCGCAAAATCTGAAGCCTTAATTATTACCCAACCGAACTCCCAAATAAATGCTCTTCGAACTCAGACCCCCTTCTCCTGGGCTATGAGCTCCATAAAGTATTTGGGGATATCAATAGCTAGAGACCCTTATAGCCTCTTCCATACTAATTACTCTCCATTACTAAAAAAGGTGGAGGCCTTGATGAAAACCTATAATTTACCTACATTATCCTGGATGGGACGCATCAATGTGTTCAAAGCCTACATAATGCCAGTAATTTTGTATACTATGAACATGATTCCTATACAGGTACCTCTAACCTTTTTTGGAATCTTAAAGTCAGCTATATCTAAGTTTATTTGGAAATTAAAACTGGCTAGGTTACCCTATAAATTACTTTCTTACCCTATTTCCTCTGGCGGATTGGAAGTCCCAGACCCTCTCCTTAATTACAAAGCTATACACCTCAGCAGATGGCTGAAAGTGCTGTCTTGTTATGAGAATAGGGATAGGGATAATGTCGACCTGGCTTATTTGGCCCTGGTGGATTACCTTTCCTTTGGTCTAGGACTAGACAACTGGCCCCTTTTGGGTTGGATGAGGTGACCCTGACGACCTTGCGAATTAAATGGTTATCAATCAACGATCTTCCGCTAGACACCTTCCCTTCCACGTTGGCACCTATCTGTTCTATACCATTCTTGATTGATCCTAGTTTTCGGTACCCATACAATCTATGGTATAATCTACCCAAAGAAACTTGAATAGTTTCTACAACAATAAAATACTCCAACATGGGGTTTGGCTTCCAAACGCGTTAGTCCAACCAAAGAACTTCTTTCAAACGCAACACGTGCAATGAACCATCTCACAATTTAGATAAAAATATCCGACCAAATTCACTTGGTCTTGGCTTGATGTTTTGACCAAATTTCCACTCCCATGACTTAAAATTATATCTTGTATTTATTCTCATCTTATTGCCCCCTCCTCACAATTTAAACCCTCATTTATATATTCTTGGGAATCGGAACTTAATGTCTCTTTCTCAGAGGATCAAATTTCCAAAATACTGACTTATGCGTGAGGCTTCTCCAGGTGTATCCTCCTCCAGGAAAATTCATATAAAATATTAACTAGGTGGCATATGACCCCAGCAAAACTCTTCCAACTGGGGCTCGCTGATTCTGATATTTACTGGAGGTGTCCTAATTCATTAGGTCATCATGCCCATGTATTTTGGGACTGCCCAAAAATAAGAAATTCCTGGGAGGGCATTAGTTTCACTCTTAAAAAATTACACTTGATTAAAACAAGTCTTCAAGATTCTGAAGCTTTTCTCTCATGCCCATCAAAAACCTTTAAGCCAAAAAACATGGTCTTCTCCCACTCTTAATAAGTGCTGCTAAACACCTAATTGTACTACATTGGAAAGATGAATCCCCTCCCACTGTGCCAGAGTGGTCCTCCAAGGTAAATCAAATTTCCCACCTATCAATCAATCACGACTCTTACACGGATATATGGGCTCCATGGAAAAAAATTCAGGATGATAATGCTTCTTAAGTTTTTTATATGCCCTTGTTTTCTTTGTTCGGCTTGAAAGTTACTCGTATAATCTAACGTATGCAATTTTGACAATACGTACTTATACCAATTGTTATTATATTTTTACATGTTTTTTACTCCCTTATTTCCTCTCCCTCCCTCCCTACCGCCCTTCCTACCTCTACCCCTTTTTTCCCATCCCCAATCTTTTTCTATTCTTATTCCTTTGTCCCCTGCAGCTTCACTCCTCCCTCATGTCTAATCAATAATCATCACGTAATTATATGCCTGTACGTTAGACATGTCCATATTACTATTGTATTGTTCATTCTTCTCTTTAAAAATAAAGAATTTACAAAAGAAAATACTTATACTCACCTTACTGCTCAACTCTCTAACCCCTTGACTCCTCACCGTCCCCTTTCCGTCAACACTGCACACAATGAAGTTCTCAGGCATCTTGTGCTAGAACTGGACTATCAACTTTGATAAAGCCCAGGAGGGTTCTGTGCAAGTGCACGGAAGGTCACAATATCATGACATGCAGCGTATTCTTGGGTGCGCATGCGCAAAACCATCCAAAGCCTCATCAAGCCCTGTCCTAGTGTGAAAGCAGGGATTTTATCGTGAGAGGTGATCAGAAGATGAGTGACAGATCGGAGTGGAGGGGGCCAGAGAGGTGAGCGATGAGGTGAGTATAAGGATTTTTATTTTATTTTTTAAACCATTTGATGACCCTTTACGGTTCAGAAAAAATGGCGGTCATCCAAAATTGGATATGAATTCAATTCCACTCATCCATATGAACTACCTAATTATTAATCGTGATGTGACTATGTGCCCCACAACATTGACAGCTGGTTGAAGAAGATGGAGTTTTAAGAAGCAGATCAGTTTTTGAGGTAGGTTAGGGTTCCAGAGGTGGGATTGCATGCGTCAGAAATTTGTGGAATAAAAAAATTCAGTGTTATTTACTTAACGTAAAAGGTTTTCTTAATAAATAAAGATTTTCACTCAGAGGCTTGATGCTATTTAATATTTTATAAAGGAAAGTCACATGGAAAATCTCTCTAGTTGGTATGTTTGCCTGAAATAATTTTTCCACTAAGTTATAGACTGCCGAAATGCTGTATAGACATAACATAAACAGAGAATTTGGAAAATTTACTACCCGTGCCTCCTTTATTTTGCAGCATTGCTTCCAAGACACAGTAAACACATTTTATTTTATTAGGTAGTCAAATAAAGCCCATATACAAAAATTCAATTACGGTTAGTGCAGTACATTTATCTATCATTTAATCATGCACACATATTACTCATTTGTTTTATAAAATGCTTTCATTCCTAAATCGAATTATTTGGTATAAATATACTTGCTTTCTTTAAGTGACGAAAAGGAACTTTACAGCTTTTTGTACAATTCAAATAACAAATGCTACCACAAGTAGTTTCATGCGGTGTGGATTGTTTTGCAATGAGAAGCGGATTATTCTGTCTCATACTTCTCATAATCACATGTAATCTGGGGGGCTAGACTCTGACAACTATGAACTCCGGTCCAGCAACATCACTGAGAAAATGAATTGCTTCAAAGTGCCCTTTTAAATCAATGGGCTGTCAATGTAAAGCACAAACAAGCTTTGTTCACTACTGGGCAACCCCTTATCAATGGCTGCACTAGCATAAAAAAATAAAAATAAAAACCAGTGTTCAGCTCCTAGACTAGCACCACTCCTCTGTACTCAGCACTGCCCTTCCATGTCTCCTGGCACCAACATCTGCAGGGAATGTCCTCTGAGATCTGCAGACAATCAGCAGGTGCTGAAGAGCTCACTTGACAACCCCACAAGATGTTGATGTCTGAAGACCTGTAGGTGGTGGGGACATTGCTGGATATTGACAAGCAGTGACAGTCCAGGAGGTATTGATTTTTGTCTTCATGTTCCTTCTCTTTGGGACCAATAGCAAGGGATTGTCTGGCAGTAGACACATTCTTTATGTTCTCAAGGGCAATGACAACTCTTAGGAGCTCCTCTCATATCTGGTTAATCAATGGACTATCTTAACACTCCAGTACCTCAGAATTGTTAATCTGAAGATTAATAACGTTCCAATGCTGTATGACTGCCTGAGAGCATGGAAACCTGGAGGAAATTAACTTTATTTCTCCTTGGAGCTTGTGGCTTTCATTCATAAAGGCTTCCACTTGCAGCTACAGTCAGTGTGACTGTAAGCACTTTGAAAGCTCATTCTGCACAGATGCGCTGCAGGGGAAGCTGTCAATCAAAGTGATGGAGCATGCTTAAAGCCGCTGCCCCCTGTTTACTGAGATATCATCTGTTAACTAAGCGGCTTTTGCTCCTCCACTTTGCTCTGTCAATGGATCGTTACTGCCGATGTTATGATTGACAGCCAGCTTCTAACTGTACAGAGTCTGCTGTAGATCAGCATGATATCGGCAGTGACACCCCGCTGACAGAGAAGGCCAGAAGAGGAAGAGCTGCTCTGTTGACATGAGGTCAAATGAAGCAGCGGAATTTTTGGTGGGAGTGGTCCGTGAAAACTGTGATCCAGCAGAAATCGGTACTGAGCAGAACAGGCAATCTGCCTGTAAGTTCTTAGCCCCATAGGGAAAAATAAGCAAAGCCCCCAAATAATCCCTGTGGCTTTTACTAATTTCTACTTTCTTTTATTAGATTCTAGATCTAGACAGTGCAACATTTTGCTTACATTTTTCCAAGTTGAGCTTTTTTTTATTGATTTAGTTCTCTAAAAGTGAGATTTCTTCGGTAGAATCAGTAAACCTAGTGAAGATTTTTCATTTATACAATTCGGAAAGAACAGTTAATAACCATAAGAGCAAAACGAGATTTCTGGAAAAATGAAAAACAAAAAACTTCCTGCCGTGTCTATAAAAAATTGTTATCGACGGAGACCGCGGTAGGTGAGCGCATCCCCAGAAGCATTATTAAAGAGAGAGTTAGAGCCAAACTGTACGTCCCTAAGTTGTGAGGCTTTATTTTATTTATAGTTATAGGCAGTAGTGATGAGCGAATATACTTGTTACTCGAGATTTCCCGAGCACATCTGTTGGCCAGCATAAGTACATGTGGGGGTTGCCTGGTTGCAAGGGAATCCCCACATGTAATCAAGCTGGCTAACATAAATCATTCAGCTGCGGCGCTAAAAACTAAATCTCCAAGCACTAAAAAACACTAGCGTGCTCGGGAAATTTCGAGTAACGAGTATATTCGCTCATCACTAATAGGCAGTAATATTGATTATGATATTATTAGGGAAAATTATGCCAGCCCACACTTGGGGAGACGATATTTGGAAATCACTACTGAGCCTCTATTCTCCATGTATACCCCTGATTATATATATTTCTTTGTTCAATCAAGAGGAGCACATTTGGGTATGTGCACACGTTGAATACTAGCAGTAGATTTTTCTGCACCAAAAGCAATAGTGCTGGCAGAAAAACCGCGCGCTTTTGACACATCTTGACACATTCTGGTGAGTTTTTATTGCTTTTTTCGCTTTCATTTAAATGGGTAAAAACCGCTGAAAGAATTGACATGATGCAGATTTTAACCCCTTCCCGACCTTTGACGCCACGTAGGCGTCATGAAAGTCGGTGCCATTCCGACCCATGACGCCTATGCGGCGTCATGGAAAGATCGCGTCCCTGCAGATCGGGTGAAAGGGTTAACTCCCATTTCACCCGATCTGCAGGGACAGGGGGAGTGGTAGTTTAGCCCAGGGGGGGTGGCTTCACCCCCTCGTGGCTACGATCGCTCTGATTGGCTGTTGAAAGTGAAAGTGCCAATCAGAGCGATTTGTAATATTTCACCCATTATAACGGGTGAAATATTACAATCCAGCCATGGCCGATGCTGAAATATCATCGGCCATGGCTGGAAATACTAGTGTGCCCCCACCCCACCCCTCCGATCGCCCCCCCAGCCCTCCGATCTGGCCGGTACACTGCTCCGGCTCCCCTCCGTCCAGTGCTCCGCTCCCCCCCGTGCTCTTGTCCGCTCCCCCCGTGCTCCAATCACCCCCCCGTGCTCCAATCACCCCCCCTGCACTCCGATCCACCCCCCCCGGTGCTCCGTTCCACCCCCCGTGCTCCATTCCAGCCCCCCCGTGCTCCGTTCCACGCCCCCCGTGCTCCGTTCCACCCCTCCCGCACTCCGATTCCCCCCCCCCGTGCTCCGATCCCCCCCCCCGTGCTCCCCCCCACCCCATCATACTTACCGATCCAGCCGGGGTCCCGTCCGTCTTCTCCCTGGGCGCCGCCATCTTCCAAAATGGCGGGCGCATTCGCAGTGCGCCCGCCGAATCTGCCGGCCGGCAGATTCGTTCCAAAGTGCATTTTGATCACTGAGATATAATCTATCTCAGTGATCAAAATAAAAAAAATAATAAATGACCCCCCCCCTTTGTCACCCCCATAAGTAGGGACAATAAAAAAATAAAGAAATTTTTTTTTTCCACTAATGTTAGAATAGGGTTAGGGTTAGGGGTAGGGTTAGGGGTAGGGTTAGGGGTAGGGTTAGGGGTAGGGGTAGGGTTAGGGTTAGGGGTAGGGTTAGGGCTAGGGTTAGGGTTAGGGCTAGGGGTAGGATTAGGGCTAGGGGTAGGGGTAGGGTTAGGGTTAGGGCTAGGGTTAGGGTTTCGGTATGTGCACACGTATTCTGGTCCTCTGCGGATTTTTCCGCTGCGGATTTGATAAATCCGCAGTGCTAAACCGCTGCGGATTTATGGCGGATTTACCGCGGTTTTTCTGCGCATTTCACTGCGGTTTTACAACTGCGATTTTCTATTTGAGCAGTTGTAAAACCGCTGCGGAATCCGCACAAAGAAGTGACATGCTGCGGAATGTAAACCCCTGCGTTTCCGTGCAGTTTTTCCGCAGCATGGGCACAGCGATTTTTGTTTCCCGTAGGTTTACATTGAACTGTAAACTCATGGGAAACTGCTGCGGATCCGCAGCGTTTTCCGCAGCGTGTGCACATACCTTTAGAATTAGGCTATGTGCACACGGTGCGGATTTGGCTGCGGATTCGCAGCAGTGTTCCATCAGGTGTACAGTACCATGTAAACATATGGAAACCAAATCCGCTGTGCCCATGGTGCAGAAAATACCATGCGGAAACGCTGCGTTGTATTTTCCGCAGCATGTCAATTCTTTGTGCGGATTCCGCAGCGTTTTACACCTGTTCCTCAATAGGAATCCGCAGGTGAAATCCGCACAAAAAACACTGGAAATCCGCGGAAAATCCGCAGGTAAAACGCAGTGCCTTTTACCCGCGGATTTTTCAAAAATGGTGCGAAAATATCTCACACGAATCCGCAACGTGGGCACATAGCCTTAGGGTTAGGGTTGGAATTAGGGTTGTGGTTATGGTTAGGGGTGTGTTGGGGTTAGGGTTGTGGTTAGGGGTGTGTTGCGGTTAGGGTTGTGTTTAGGGTTATGGCTACAGTTGGGATTAGGGTTAGGGGTGTGTTGGGGTTAGTGTTGGAGGTAGAATTGAGGGGTTACCACTGTTTAGGCACATCAGGGGTCTCCAAACGCAACATGGCGCCACCATTGATTCCAGCCAATCTCGTATTCAAAAAGTCAAATGGTGCTCCCTCACTTCCGAGCCCTGACGTGTGCCCAAACAGTGGTTTACCCCCACATATGGGGTACCAGCATACTCAGGACAAACTGCGCAACAATTACTGGGGTCCAATTTCTCCTGTTACCCTTGTGAATCAAAAAAAATGCTTGCTAAAACATAATTTTTGAGGAAAGAAAAATGATTTTTTATTTTCACGGCTCTGCGTTGTAAACGTCTGTGAAGCACTTGGGGGTTCAAAGTGCTCACCACATATCTAGATAAGTTCCTTGGGGGGTCTAATTTCTAAAATGGGGTCACTTGTGGGGGTTTCTACTGTTTAGGCACACCAGGGGCTCTGCAAACGCAACGTGACACCCGCAGACCATTCCATCAAAGTCTGCATTTCAAAAGTCACTACTTCCCTTCTGAGCCCCGACGTGTGCCCAAACAGTGGTTTACCCCCACTCATGGGGTATCAGCGTACTCAGGAGAAACTGGACAACAACTTTTGGGGTCCAATTTCTCCTGTAACCCTTGGGAAAATAAAAAATTCTGGGCTAAATAATTATTTTTGAGGAAAGAAAACGTATTTATTATTTTCATGGCTCTGCATTATAAACTTCTATGAAGCACTTGGGAGTCAAAGTGCTCACCACAAATCTAGATAAGTTCCTTTCGGGGTCTAGTTTCCAAAATGGGGTCACTTGTGGGGGGTTTCTACTGTTTAGGCACATCAGGGGCTCTGCAAACGCAACGTGACGCCCGCAGAGCATTCCATCAAAGTCTGCATTTCAAAACGTCACTACTTCAATTCCAAGCCCCGGCATGTGCCCAAACAGTAGTTTACCCCCACATATGGGGTATCACCATACTCAGGAGAAACTGGACAACAAATATTGGGGTCAAATTTCTCCTGTTACCCTTGGGAAAATTAAAAAATTCTGGGCTAAATAATTATTTTTGAGGAAAGAAAACGTATTTATTATTTTCACGGCTCTGCATTATAAACTTCTATGAAGCGCTTGGGGGTTCAAAGTGCTCACCACACATCTAGATAAGTTCCTTTCGGGGTCTAGTTTCCAAAATGCGGTCACTTGTGGGGGGTTTCTACTGGTAAGCCACATCAGGGGCTCTGCAAACGCAACGTGACGCCCACAGAGCATTCCATCAAAGTCTGCATTTCAAAACGTCACTACTTCACTTCCGAGCCTCGGCATGTGCCCAAACAGTGGTTTACCCCCACATATGGGGTATCAGCGTACTCAGGAGAAACTGGACAACAACTTTTGGGGTCCAGTTTCTTCTGTAACCCTTGGGAAAATAAAAAATTCTGGGCTAAATAATTATTTTTGAGGAAAGAAAACGTATTTATTATTTTCACGGCTCTGCATTATAAACTTCTATGAAGCACTTGGGGGTTCAAAGTGCTCACCACACATCTAGATAAGTTCCTTTGGGGGTCTAGTTTCCAAAATGGGGTCACTTGTGGGGGGTTTCTACTGTTAAGCCACATCAGGGGCTCTGCAAACGCAACGTGACGCCCACAGAGCATTCCATCAAAGTCTGCATTTCAAAACGTCACTACTTCACTTCCGAGCCCCGGCATGTGCCCAAACAGTGATTTACCCCCACATATGGGGTATCAGCGTACTCAGGAGAAACTGGACAACAACTTTTGGGGTCAAATTTCTCCTGTTACCCTTGGGAAAATAAAAAATTGCAGGCTAAAAGATCATTTTTGAGAAAATAATTTTTTTTTTTTATTTTCATGGCTCTTCGTTATAAACTTCTGTGAAGCACTTGGGGGTTCAAAGTCCTCACCACACATCTAGATTAGTTCATTTGGGGGTCTAGTTTCCAAAATGGTGTCATTTCTGGGGGATCTCCAATGTTTAGGCACACAGGGGCTCTCCAAACGTGACATGGTGTCCGCTAATGATTGGAGCTAATTTTCCATTTAAAAAGCCAAATGGCGTGCCATCCCTTCCGAGCCCTGCCGTGCGCCCAAACAGTGGTTTACCCCCACATATTGGGTATCTGCGTATTCAGGACAAACAGGACAACAATATTTGGGGTCCAATTTCTCCTATTATCCTTGGCAAAATAGAAAATTCCAGGCTAAAAAATCATTTTTGAGGAAAGAAAAATTATTTTTTATTTTCATGGCTCTGCGTTATAAACTTCTGTGAAGCACCTGGGGGTTTAAAGTGCTCAATATGCATCTACATAAGTTCCTTGGGGGGTCTAGTTTCCAAAATGGGGTCACTTGTGGGGGAGCTCCAATGTTTAGGCACACAGGGGCTCTCCAAACGCGACATGGTGTCCGCTAACAATTGGAGCTAATTTTCCATTCAAAAAGTCAAATGGCGCGCCTTCCCTTCCGAGCCCTGCCGAGTGCCCAAACAGTGGTTTACCCCCACATATGAGGTATCGACGTACTCGGGAGAAATTGCCCAACAAATTTTATGATCCATTTTACCCTACTGCCCATGTGAAAATGAAAAAATGGAGGCGAAAAGAATTTTTTTGTGAAAAAAAAGTACTTTTTCATTTTTACAGATCAATTTGTGAAGCACCTGAGGGTTTAAAGTGCTCACTAGGCATCTAAATAAGTTCCTTGGGGGGTCTAGTTTCCAAAATGGGGTCACTTGTGGGGGAGCGCCAATGTTTAGGCACACAGGAGCTCTCCAAACGCGACATGGTGTCCGCTAACGATGGAAATAATTTTTCATTCAAAAAGTCAAATGGCGCTCCTTCCCTTCCGAGCCTTACCATGTGCCCAAACAGTGGTTTACCCCCACATGTGAGGTATTGGTGTACTCAGGAGAAATTGCCCAACACATTTTAGGATCCATTTTATCCTGTTGCCCATGTGAAAATGAAAAAATTGAGGCTAAAAGAATTTTTTTGTGAAAAAAAAGTACTTTTTCATTTTTACGGATTAATTTGTGAAGCACCTGGGGGTTCAAAGTGCTCACTATGCATCTAGATAAGTTCCTTGGGGCGTCTAGTTTCCAAAATGGGGTCACTTGTGGGGGAGCTCCAATTTTTAGGCACACGGGGGCTCTCCAAACGTGACATGGTGTCCGCTAAAGAGTGGAGCCAATTTTTGATTCAAAAAGTCAAATGGCGCTCCTTCCCTTCCAAGCCCTGCCGTGCGCCCAAACAGTGGTTTACCCCCACATATGAGGTATCAGCGTACTCAGGACAAATTGGACAACAACTTTCGTGGTTCAGTTTCTCCTTTTACCATTGGGAAAATAAAAAAATTGTTGCTAAAAGATAATTTTTGTGACTAAAAAGTTAAATGTTCATTTTTTCCTTCCATGTTGCTTCTGCTGCTGTGAAGCACCTGAAGGGTTAATAAACTTCTTGAATGTGGTTTTGAGTATCTTGAGGGGTGCAGTTTTTAGAATGGTGTCACTTTTGGGTATTTTCAGCCATATAGACCCCTCAAACTGACTTCAAATGTGAGGTGGTCCCTAAAAAAAATGGTTTTGTAAATTTCGTTGTAAAAATGACAAATCGCTGGTCAAATTTTAACCCTTATAACTTCCTAACAAAAAAAAATTTTGTTTCCAAAATTGTGCTGATGTAAAGTAAACATGTGGGAAATATTATTTATTAACTATTTTGTGTCACATATCTCTCTGGTTTAACAGAATAAAAATTCAAAATGTGAAAATTGCGAAATTTTCAAAATTTTCGCCAAATTTCCGTTTTTATCACAAATAAACGCAGAATTTATTGACCTAAATTTACCACTATCATGAAGCCCAATATGTCACGAAAAAACAATCTCAGAACCGCTAGGATCCGTTGAAGCGTTCCTGAGTTATTACCTCATAAAGGGACACTGGTCAGAATTGCAAAAAACGGCAAGGTCTTTAAGGTCAAAATAGGCTGGGTCATGAAGGGGTTAAAAAATACTTTAATTTGAAAACTTAAGCATCGTGTGCATGAGATTTACGAAATCACATTTACTTTGCTGGTACTGTAAACTACAGCTTTTTACCACTGAATAAAGTAGGGAAAAAAGTAGTGTGTGAACAAACCTTTAAAGTGAAGCAAGTTTTTTTTTCTCCCATATGCCTTACTTTGAGTCTTCATGTTTATAGTTTCTTTTTATATTGTCTATGTTTTCATAGTTATACTGTTAGCATCCATTTATTGACCTTCACTGTTGACAAGGTTAATAGCGACCTGAAAATTTTTACGGAGGGGGATGGAAGATTGATTTCACCTGATGCATATAGACATTGTTTACTGCTGGGAGAGATTTACTAACAACATTATACTTAGAGGTTCATTCATCAAGTACACAAGAGCAGACAATGTATATTTCTATTGCATCAATTCATGTGCGCGACTAATGAATCTGAGCTGTAGAGATACAGAATAAGACTTCTTCATTCTTAAAGGTAAATGTTTATAAGCTTGACATTACTGAGATGTAAGAATTTCTAAGAGAAAATTGGCGATGATGTATGTTCTGCTTGCAAAGATATTATGACACCTGACATGAATGATTTTTTGGAGAGACCTCTTAATTCCTGGCTACATTAAAGGGGTTGTCGGGTCCAAATTGATAAATCTGCAGTCACTCTGTGTGACTGCAGACTTATGAATCCCCCGGCACACACACACTGCAAGGATTCTCTGGTTTCTGATCCAGAACTGGAGGTTGTTCATGCAAAATACACACTCCTGGCCAGAGCCCACCCAGGTATGGAGGGAGGCCACGCCACCTATTTGGCCACACCTACTAGTTGGGCATGGCCTCGCTCCATGCAAGTATATAACACATTCATACCCTCCAGTCCCAGCTCAGAAATCGGTGAATCCCTGCAGTGTGCGTGCACTGGGAGGATTCATAAGCCTGCATTCACACAGAGTGACGGCAGACTTATCGATTTGGACAGGACAACCCCTTTAATGCATGCTTTCAAGCTTAGGCTATACAGAGACATTTGCAGCCTGCAGTTGCAAGCAAGAAATTTATAATACACAGTACATAGTGTTTATGTGAAAACAAGCTCTGGAGGCAGAGTTATCTTCCAGGCACCATCCTCCCATAGCCTGTGAGAGGTAATTTATATAAAATGATAAAAGAGGATTTCTCCTCAACAACACAGCTGATATGAGACATACAGGTAGGACTGTTTTCAACATTTTATAACCTGTATGCCCATATCAATAGCTTGCTTAGGTCAAATTTGGTGGCAATCCCCTTTAAGATAAAAATGTAAAGCTACCTAAGTTGCTCTTTCATGTATCTGTGTAGACAAATATAGTTGTCGACTTGAGTTTTTTTTTCAAAACATCAAATTTGTGGTGAATAAATTCTCACATGCTCAAAGTGCCCTGAAAAAAAAATATGTGTAACATTCTAGGGTTTCCTAGGACCTTATCCAACCCCTTTCAATGTCTAGAAGTCAAACACAGCCTTAATAATGTCAAGTGACTATAAAATAGAAGGTATCTCGGTAGCAACTGTGCATTGACAGACTTGTCATGATTTTTTATTAAATACAATAAAAAGCCAGCCAAAATGTTCCATTTTAGTAATTTTTGATCAGGTAAATTATTCTGTGCAGAGCACTGACTCAAACTGATGAAGTCGCTGTTAGAGGTAACATAATCCTGCTGTGACTGAGACATGTGAAGTATCATATACAGTATGAAGAACAAAGGTGTCATTGTAATTCACATACAGCAGGACAGATGCCAGCTGCAGTATATTACTTATCAAAAACAATGAGTCTGACACTGATGTCCGCACCTCCCCAGCTCTCAAATAGCAAATTGTTCAAATTCCCCAGTTCCTGTGAATTTCATAAAATTCGACGCAAGCTCAATTCGCATTGAATAGATTTTATTTATAATATTTATCTATCTATCTATCTATCTATCTATCTATCTACCTAAGACATCGTTAAATAACAGTATATGGTAGTGTTTTTAGGGCACTTTATAATACCTTTATTTAGTACTTGGACATCTGCTGTCTTCCATTTGGCACTTTGGCAGTGCTATTTGGGCATACTGTACAAAAAATGGCACTGGACCACATGTTTGCCCTTTGGCTGCCACAGACTTTTGTCTGTAATCGAGTGCCTCTAAAAGTCTAATATGAGCAAAATATGTCAAACAATACATAGAACAGTCCTTAGTAGGGTTGAGCGAAACGGGTCGGCCAGATTCAGAAGTCGCCGACTTTTGGCAAAGTTGGGTTTCATGAAACCCGACCCGACCCCTGTGTGGGGTCGGCCATGAGGTCGGCGATCTTCTGAACTGGAATTGGAATTCCGATACCGATTCCCGATATGTTTAAGATATCGGGAATCGGTATCGGAATTCATATTAATGTGTAAAATTAAGAATCAAAATAAAAAATATTGAAATACTTACCCTCGGACGCGCCCTGGTTGTAACCGGGAGCCTTCCTTCCTAAGAATGAGCGCCTGAAGGGCCTTTGATGACATCACGGCTTGTGATTGGTCGTGTGAGCGGTCTCATGGGCGTCACGCGACCAATCACAAGCCGAGACATCATCTAAGGTCCTTCAAGCGCTGATTCTTAGGAAGGAAGGCTGCGGGTTAGAACCAGGGCGCGTCCGAGGGTGAGTATATTCCTAATAGGTATATACTCACCCTCGGACGCACCCTGGTTCTAACCCGCAGCCTTCCTTCCTAAGAATCAGCGCTTGAAGGACTTTAGATGACGTCGCAGCTTGTGATTGGTCGCGTGACGCCCATGTGACCGCTCACGCGACCAATCACAAGCCGCGACGTCATCGAAGGCCCTTCAGGCGCTCATTCTTAGGAAGGAAGGCTCCTGGTTACAACCAGGGCGCGTCCAAGGGTAAGTATTTCAATATTTTTTATTTTGATTCTTTATTTTACACATTAATATGGACCCCAGGGCCCGAAGGAGAGTTTCCTCTTCTTCAGACCCTGGGAACCATTAGAAACCCAATGCACTGCATTGGGTGTCGTGTTTCGGCCGACCCCGACCCCGACTTTTCTATAGGATCGGCCGATTTCACTCGAACCGACTTTTGAAAAAGTCGGGTTTCGTGAAATCCGACCCGATCCTATAAAAACAAAAGTCGCTCAACCCTAGTCCTTAGATGTTAGTAGTTTCAGTGCATGAATTCTAAGCATGCAATGGAGTACTTTGATTATGGAAATACATTTGAATGTAAACATTTACAGTGGGGCAAAAAAGTATTTAGTCAGTCAGCAATAGTGCAAGTTCTACCACTTAAAAAGATGAGAGGCGTCTGTAATTTACATCATAGGTAGACCTCAACTATGGGAGACAAACTGAGAAAAAAAAATCCAGAAAATCACATTGTCTGTTTTTTTAACATTTTATTTGCATATTATGGTGGAAAATAAGTATTTGGTCAGAAACAAACAATCAAGATTTCTGGCTCTCACAGACCTGTAACTTCTTCTTTAAGAGTCTCCTCTATCCTCCACTCAGTACCTGTAGTAATGGCACCTGTTTAAACTTGTTATCAGTATAAAAAGACACCTGTGCACACCCTCAAACAGTCTGACTCCAAACTCCACTATGGTGAAGACCAAAGAGCTGTCAAACAACACCAGAAACAAAATTGTAGCCCTGCACCAGGCTGGGAAGACTGAATCTGCAATAGCCAACCAGCTTGGAGTGAAGAAATCAACAGTGGGAGCAATAATTAGAAAATGGAAGACATACAAGACCACTGATAATCTCCCTCGATCTGGGGCTCCACGCAAAATCCCACCCCGTGGGGTCAGAATGATCACAAGAACGGTGAGCAAAAATCCCAGAACCACGCGGGGGGACCTAGTGAATGAACTGCAGAGAGCTGGGACCAATGTAACAAGGCCTACCATAAGTAACACACTATGCCACCATGGACTCAGATCCTGCAGTGCCAGACGTGTCCCACTGCTTAAGCCAGTACATGTCCGGGCCCGTCTGAAGTTTGCTAGAGAGCATTTGGATGATCCAGAGGAGTTTTGGGAGAATGTCCTATGGTCTGATGAAACCAAACTGGAACTGTTTGGTAGAAACACAACTTGTCGTGTTTGGAGGAAAAAGAATACTGAGTTGCATCCATCAAACACCATACCTACTGTAAAGCATGGTGGTGGAAACATCATGCTTTGGGGCTGTTTCTCTGCAAAGGGGCCAGGACGACTGATCCGGGTACATGAAAGAATGAATGGGGCCATGTATCGTGAGATTTTGAGTGCAAACCTCCTTCCATCAGCAAGGGCATTGAAGATGAAACGTGGCTGGGTCTTTCAACATGACAATGATCCAAAGCAGACCGCCATGGCAACGAAGGAGGGGCTTCGTAAGAAGCATTTCAAGGTCCTGGAGTGGCCTAGCCAGTCTCCAGATCTCAACCCTATATAAAACCTTTGGAGGGAGTTGAAAGTCCGTGTTGCCAAGCGAAAAGCCAAAAACATCACTGCTCTAGAGGAGATCTGCATGGAGGAATGGGCCAACATACCAACAACAGTGTGTGGCAACCTTGTGAAGACTTACAGAAAACGTTTGACCTCTGTCATTGCCAACAAAGGATATATTACAAAGTATTGAGATGAAATTTTGTTTCTGACCAAATACTTATTTTCCACCATAATATGCAAATAAAATGTTAAAAAAACAGACAATGTGATTTTCTGGATTTTTTTTCTCAGTTTGTCTCTCATAGTTGAGGTCTACCTATGATGTAAATTACAGACGCCTCTCATCTTTTTAAGTGGTGGAACTTGCACTATTGCTGACTGACTAAATACTTTTTTGCCCCACTGTATATGCATTTTGACAGCGTTTGATACAATTATTATTTCCTTCCTACGGTCCTTAATGCTGTGGTTAAGTTTCAGAAAGTTATAATAATAAATACAGAACTGCTTTAATTCTTTGCTTTTCCATTAAGAGTGTCTGGAAATATTCCATTATTTGAGTACTTAAAAGTAACGTAGTTGGATGTGAACCAAAGAAAAAAAAAACCTTTCTAAATTAATTAAGAATTAGATTAGGATTCCTGCGACAAATAAATCCTTGAGCAAGCGCGTACACAAATATTTGTGTATTCCAGATGGAAAGTGATAAAAGTTGTTACCGAACATGATTTCTAAAGTTTGGAGAAACAAATCAATGGCAGTATTTTCCCAAAACCTTCCCTCATTAGTACAATTTCATCTATAGCCAATAAAGTATTTTCGCAAGTAAAAGCGCCTATTTAGTGGGTTATTTATTTACTCCATGGCTGAAACTCAGACTGTTCATTAAAACTTTGTGCATCACTCTGAACAATAATATATGGAATAAAGCTAATGTCATCAGATGGGTTTTTCTCTTTCCCTATTATTTCTTACTATATTTCTGTGAATATTTCCCAGCTGCTCTCACCTGCAGTTCTTCTATTTTTCTTCCTCTTCCTCCTCCTCCTTCGTGATGTGGTTATTCTAATAATACATTTCCAACTCTTTTTTTCCCCTAACACCTGCCATTAGGGAACATTTGGGATACCACCATAAACATAAGATGGTTAAGTTCATCTGCCATCCAGATATCTATGGCCGCCTATATATTCTGTTTACAAATTGTTTAATTAGAAGAATATGCTTTGTGTATTCCCAGATGTAGACCTCTGACATAAGTCTCCCCTCTTATTCTACTCCGGGGTATGCATTTAATTAATTTGTCTCTCTATAGGAAAGCATAGCAGTTTATACTTCCAATACAGTAAAATAGCATGTGCCTAAAGGACATATTTAATAATGTGACAAAGCAGGGACCTATGGATATGCAAAGCATGTGGCGTGAAACTATTCTTGCACATGTACCAAATGTAATAGAAAAATGAATTATCAACATAACCTTAAGGCTAACTTACACAAGCAATTACTGATTGGATCGCTGTAAGCTTTATGACAATTACATCACAATATACAGTTTCTCATTTATATTTAAATATGGTAGCTTAAATTTGTCTTTTTACTTTAGAGGGGAGACTGTAATAATCTATGACATTTCTATGTCAATTCATTCCCATTTACTTGATAAAGACCAAGCGCCGATCCTGGGCTTTAACTTCGCGCTGTTGTAAGTTTACAGTTAATGCTTCTACAGTCTAGCAGGACCAGGTCAGTCATCCAACAGTCAAGCACATCTAGGTTTAATTAAAGAAATCTGGATCCTTGAGAGAAGACAGACGTGGTTTATCACAGCTGCTGTCTTCTACTGTATTGGCTAATAAGCCAGCGCAATGCTGGACACTGTGAGGATAATGTAGGACGCGTCATCCACATGAACTGCAAAAGGAGGACAGAGATCACAAGATCAGAGAAGTCATCAGATCAAGTCCAGAGATGCCGATAGGCCCGGACTGCCCCATAGGTGAGTATAATTAAAGGTTTTTTCTTTTCTTGTAGGCCAGATTGGGGCCATATATACAGCTTATTAGAATACTGTATATAAAGGCTTACAGGTACTGGCCTTACCTCATATGGGAAAAAACCCTATCTTTAAAATAAATATCTATAACTCTGTAAAAGAATCAAATTGGCAAGATTTTTATTTTTTTTTAAAGACTTAAATATTCATTTGATAAAAAAAAGTATTTTGATTGAAAACACTACAAAAAAATCCCGTTTGATTTTTTTTCCTTTGATCCTACAATAGTTGTAGAAATAAGGCATAGCCTATTTTTTTATGCTCCAAGGATGTCAGTTTTCAAAGCTGGAAATTCAGGATGTGACATGTGAACAAAGTATGGGAGATGGAGCTTGTCACATGGTTTCTAAGACTCCATTCTGTCAAATGTCAGCGATAAACCCACAGCTGTAACTTTGATGTCCTTTCCATGTTCCATCTAAAATTATTTCACTTTTACAGAAAAAAATACGCTGTACTTTTGAGCTATAAATAGAGAGCCCAGAACACACATTTCTGCTACTCACCAAAATGGATAAGGAACTATTCTTCAACATTTTATTTTTTTCCAATTACTAAAAAGAAAAGATGCAACAATATAAAAATTAACCCCTTCCCGACCTGTGACACAGCGTATGCGTCATGAAAGTCGGTGCCAATCCGACCTGTGACGCATATGCTGTGTCACAGAAAGATCGCGTCCCTGCAGATCGGGTGAAAGGGTTAACTCCCATTTCACCCGATCTGCAGGGACAGGGGGAGTGGTAGTTTAGCCCAGGGGGGGTGGCTTCACCCCCTCGTGGCTACGATCGCTCTGATTGGCTGTTGAAAGTGAAACTGCCAATCAGAGCGATTTGTAATATTTCACCTAAAAAAATGGTGAAATATTACAATCCAGCCATGGCCGATGCTGCAATATCATCGGCCATGGCTGGAAATACTAATGTGCCCCCACCCCACCCCTCCGATCGCCCCCCCAGCCCCCCGATCTGTGGCCCGCTCCCCTCCGTCCTGTGCTCCGCTCCCCCGTCCTCCTGTCCGCTCCCCCGTGCTCCAATCACACCCCCCCGTGCTCCAATCAAACCCCCCCGCACTCCGATCCCCCCCCGTGCTCCGAACCACCCCCCCTGCACACCGATCCCCCCCCCCTGCACACCGATCCACCCGCCCGCACACCGATCACTCTCCCCCATGCTCCGATCCCTCCCCCCCCGTGCTCCGACGCCCCCCCGTGCCCTGATCTCCCCCCCCTGTGCCCTGATCTCCCCCCCTTATACTTACCGATCCTGGCGGGGTCCGTCAGTCTTCTTCCCCGAGCGCCGCCATGTTCCAAAATGGCGGGCGCATGCGCAGTGCGCCCGCCGAATCTGCCGGCCGGCAGATTCGTTCCAATGTGAATTTTGATCACTGTGATATAATCTATCACAGTGGTCAAAATAAAAAAACAGTAAATGACCCCCCCCATTTGTCCCCCATAGATAGGGACAATAATAAAATAAAGAATTTTTTTTTTTTTTCACTAAGGTTGGAGTTAGAACTAGGGTTAGGGTTAGGGTTAGGGGTAGGGTTAGGGGTAGGGTTAGGGTTAGGGTTAGGGTTAGGGTTAGGGGTAGGGTTAGGGGTAGGGTTAGGGGTAGGGGTAGGGGTAGGGTTAGGGGTAGGGTTAGGGTTAGGGTTTCGGTATGTGCACACGTATTCTGGTCCTCTGCGGATTTTTCTGCAGCGGATTTGATAAATCCGCAGTGCTAAACCGCTGCGGATTTATGGCAGATTTACCGCGGTTTTTCTGCGCATTTCACTGCGGTTTTACAACTGCGATTTTCTATTGGAGCAGTTGTAAAACCGCTGTGGAATCCGCAGAAAGAAGTGACATGCTGCGGAATGTAAACCGCTGCGTTTCCGTGCAGTTTTTCCGCAGCATGTGTACAGCGATTTTTGTTTCCCATAGGTTTACATTGAAATGTAAACTCATGGGAAACTGCTGCGGATCCGCAGCGTTTTCCAAAGCGTGTGCACATACCTTTAGAATTAGGCTATGTGCACACGGTGCGGATTTGGCTGCGGATCCGCAGCGGATTGGCCGCTGCGGATCCGCAGCAGTGTTCCATCAGGTTTACAGTACCATGTAAACCTATGGAAAACCAAATCCGCTGTGCCCATGGTGCGGAAAATACCGCACGGAAACGCTGCGTTGTATTTTCCGCAGCATGTCAATTCTTTGTGCGGATTCCGCAGCGTTTTACACCTATTCCTCAATAGGAATCCGCAGGTGAAATCCGCAGGTAAAACGCAGTGCCTTTTACCCGCGGATTTTTCAAAAATGGTGCGGAAAAATCTCACACGAATCCGCAACGTGGGTACATAGCCTTAGGGTTAGGGTTGGGTTGGAATTAGGGTTGTGGTTAGGGTTAGGGGTGTGTTGGGGTTAGGGTTGTGGTTAGGGGTGTGTTGCGGTTAGGGTTGTGGTTAGGGTTACGGCTACAGTTGGGATAAGGGTTAGGGGTGTGTTGGCGTAAGAATTGAGGGGTTTCCACTGTTTAGGCACATCAGGGGGTCTCCAAACGCAACATGGCGCCACCATTGATTCCAGCCAATCTTTTATTCAAAAAGTCAAATGGTGCTCCTTCCCTTCCGAGCCCCGACGTGTGCCCAAACAGTGGTTTACCCCCACATATGGGGTATCAGTGTACTCAGGACAAACTGGGCAACAATTACTGGGGTCCAATTTCTCCTGTTACCCTTGAGAAAATAAAAAATTGCTTGCTAAAACATCATTTTTGAGGAAAGTAAAATGATTTTTTATTTTCACGGCTCTGCGTTGTAAACGTCTGTGAAGCACTTGGGGGTTCAAAGTGCTCACCACATATCTAGATAAGTTCCTTGGGGGGTCTAGTTTCCAAAATGGGGTCACTTGTGGGGGGTTTCTACTGTTTAGGCACACCAGGGGCTCTGCAAACGCAACGTGACGCCCGCAGACCATTCCATCAAAGTCTGCATTTCAAAACGTCACTACTTGACTTCCGAGCCCCGACATGTGCCCAAACAGTGGTTTACCCCCACATATGGGGTATCAGCGTACTCAGGACAAACTGGGCAACAATTACTGGGGTCCAATTTCTCCTGTTACCCTTGAGAAAATAAAAAATTGCTTGCTAAAACATCATTTTTGAGGAAAGAAAAATGATTTTTTATTTTCACGGCTCTGCGTTGTAAACGTCTGTGAAGCACTTGGGGGTTCAAAGTGCTCACCACATATCTAGATAAGTTCCTTGGGGGGTCTAGTTTCCAAAATGGGGTCACTTGTGGGGGGTTTCTACTGTTTAGGCACACCAGGGGCTCTGCAAACGCAACGTGACGCCCGCAGACCATTCCATCAAAGTCTGCATTTCAAAAGTCACTACTTCCCTTCTGAGCCCCGACGTGTGCCCAAACAGTGGTTTACCCCCACATATGGGGTATCAGCGTACTCAGGAGAAACTGGACAACAACTTTTGGGGTCCAATTTCTCCTGTAACCCTTGGGAAAATAAAAAATTCTGGGCTAAAAGATTATTTTTGAGGAAAGAAAACGTATTTATTATTTTCACTGCTCTGTGTTATAAACTTCTGTGAAGCACTTGGGGGTTCAAAGTGCTCACCTCACATCTAGATAAGTTCCTTTCGGGGTCTAGTTTCTAAAATGGGGTCACTTGTGGGGGGTTTCTACTGTTTAGCCACATCAGGGGCTCTGCAAACGCAACGTAACGCCCGCAGAGCATTCCATCAAAGTCTGCATTTCAAAATGTCACTACTTGACTTCCGAGCCCCGACATGTGCCCAAACTGTGGTTTACCCCCACATATGGGGTATCAGCGTACTCAGGAGAAACTGTACAACAACTTTTGGGGTCAAATTTCTCCTGTTACCCTTGGGAAAATAATAAATTGCAGGCTAAAAGATCATTTTAGAGAAAATAAAATTTTTATTTTATTTTCATGGCTCTGCGTTATAAACTTCTGTGAAGCACTTGGAAGTTCAAAGTCCTCACCACACATCTAGATTAGTTCCTTTGGGGGTCTAGTTTCCAAAATGGGGTCATATGTGGGGGATCTCCAATGTTTAGGCACACAGGGGCTCTCCAAACGTGACATGGTGTCCGCTAATGATTGGAGCTAATTTTCCATTTAAAAAGCCAATTGGCGTGCCTTCCCTTCCGAGCCCTGCCGTGCGCCCAAACAGTGGTTTACCCCCACATATGGGGTATCAGCGTACTCAGGACAAACTGGACAACAACATTTGCGGTCCAATTTCTCCTATTACCCTTGGCAAAATAGGAAATTCCAGGCTAAAAATCATTTTTGAGGAAAGAAAAATTATTTTTTATTTTCATGGCTCTGCATTATAAACTTCTGTGAAGCACCTGGGGGTTTAAAGTGCTCAATATGCATCTAGATAAGTTCCTTGGGGGGTCTAGTTTCCAAAATGGGGTCACTTGTGGGGGAGCTCCAATGCATAGGCACACAGGGGCTCTCTAAACGCGACATGGTGTCCGCTAACAATTGGAGCTAATTTTCCATTCAAAAAGTCAAATGGCGCGCCTTCCCTTCCGAGCCCTGCCGTGTGCCCAAACAGTGGTTTACCCCCACATATGAGGTATCGGCGTACTCGGGAGAAATTGCCCAACAAATTTTAGGATTCATTTTATCCTATTGCCCATGTGAAAATGAAAAACTGAGGCGAAAAGAATTTTTTTGTGAAAAAAAAAAGTACTTTTTCATTTTTACAGATCAATTTGTGAAGCACCTGAGGGTTTAAAGTGCTCAATATGCATCTAGATAAGTTCCTTGGGGGGTCTAGTTTCCAAAATGGGGTCATTTGTGGGGGAGCTCCAATGTTTAGGCACACGGGGGCTCTCCAAACACGACATGGTGTCCGCTAACGATGGAGATAATTTTTCATTCAAAGAGTCAAATGGCGCTCCTTCCCTTCCGAACCTTACCATGTGCCCAAACAGTGGTTTACCTCCACATGTGAGGTATCGGTGTACTCATGAGAAATTGCCCAACAAATTTTAGGATCCATTTTATCCTGTTGCCCATGTGAAAATGAAAAAAATTGAGGCTAAAAGAATTTTTTTGTGAAAAAAAAGTACTTTTTCATTTTTACGGATCAATTTGTGAAGCCCCCGGGGGTTCAAAGTTCTCACTATGCATCTAGATAAGTTCCTTGGGGCGTCTAGTTTCCAAAATGGGGTCACGTGTGGGGGAGCTCCAATTTTTAGGCACACGGGGGGCTCTCCAAACGTGACATGGTGTCCGCTAAAGAGTGGAGCCAATTTTTCATTCAAAAAGTCAAATGGCGCTCCTTCCCTTCCAAGCCCTGCCGTGCGCCCAAACATTGGTTTACCCCCACATATGAGGTATCAGCGTACTCAGGACAAATTGGACAACAACTTTCGTGGTTCAGTTTCTCCTTGTACCATTGGGAAAATAAAAAAAATGTTGCTAAAAGATAATTTTTGTGACTAAAAAGTTAAATGTTCATTTTTTCCTTCCATGTTGCTTCTGCTGCTGTGAAGCACCTGAAGGGTTAAAAAACTTCTTGAATGTGGTTTTGAGCACCTTGAGGGGTGCATTTTTTAGAATGGTGTCACTTTTGGGTATTTTCATCCATATAGACCCCTCAAACTGACTTCAAATGTGAGGTGGTCCCTAAAAAAAATGGTTTTGTAAATTTCGTTGTAAAAATGAGAAATCGCTGGTCAAATTTTAACTCTTATAACTTCCTACCAAAAAAAAATGTTGTTTCCAAAATTGTGCTGGTGTAAAGTATACATGTGGGAAATGTTATTTATTAACTATTTTGTGTCACATAACTCTCTGGTTTAACAGAATAAAAATTCAAAATGTGAAAATTGCGAAATTTTCAAAATTTTCGCCAAATTTCCGTTTTTATCACAAATAAACGCAGAATTTATTGACCTAAATTTACCACTAACATGAAGCCCAATATGTCACGAAAAAACAATCTCAGAACCGCTAGGATCCGTTGAAGCGTTCCTGAGTTATTACCTCATAAAGGGACACTGGTCAGAATTGCAAAAAACGGCCAGGTCATTAAGGTCAAAATAGGCTGGGTCATGAAGGGGTTAAACTTGGAAAATATGTCTATGATAAAGGAGCACTTCCATCAAAATTTTTATCCTCTTAATATATTGCAATAATCATATTATATAGCATATTGCACTTACAATTGCTCATTTTGCCTTTCTACCCAGTTAATTATTTTGTTTTCCATTAGATCTATGACATTACAGGATTAAAAACTGACTAGCTGAATCCTTCTAAGCTCAATGTAGAAACACAAAGTCTTTTTTACCCTGCATGAGTCATATGTCGCTGCAAAAGTCCCTCGCAAAGGCAGGAGGGAGCAGCAGGGTCAGGAGTTGAAGAGGGGATTGATAAATGCGGGAAATAAAGGCTTCATGTTTTTAAATAGAGCAGAGAAAAGACAAGAATTAGCTTGGTAGAAAGGCAAAATGAGCAATTGTAAATATACAGTGCTATATTATGTGATGATTGCAATATTTTAAGAGAATACAATTTTTGATGGAAATGTTTTTTTAGGATTTTTATGACAAATAGTAAGTCAGTTTTGTATTTGTTTAGGAAAAAGACAGGTCAAGGCTCGAACGGCCTCATGTGAAAAAAAAATGAAGATGGTTCCTAAAGCCAAACAATGGGGTATTCCATCTATTTGCATTTGGCCGGGGTGACACTTGCGAGTGTAATGCGAGAAACTTGCACATCAATTCCTGGCGCTGCTGCCGGCACTTGGAACCAGAGCGTTCAGCTGCATAGAAATACATGCAGCTGAACGCTCCGGTCCCGAGTTCCGGCAGAAGGGCGGGTATTGATGCGAGAGACTCGCATGAGTTACTCGCATTACACTCACAAGTGTGACCCCGGCCTTTATCAAAGTGACTGAACCCCCTTGATCTTGATTGGTATATCAGGTACCACAGTTTTTAAAATCCCCCCATCTGCTGGGGATGATCACACTTAGTTGGTTCCCTTATTTTCACAATCATGGTTACCCCAGCAATTGAAACTCAGCATTTTTTTTAAATCTGTAGTTTTCCAATGTTTTCTTTAGTCTTTTTCCTAGAACAGTTGACCAGTTTCTTAACAAAACAAAAACATATATAAATATTAAAATATAAAATATTGTACATAATATAAAAATTCCCTTGCTGATCCAGTATAGATTCTCTACAGATCTCTAGTATTACCTGTTGGCATGCTGAAAACCAAAGCCTTAAAAATGTATCATTATAAAATATTAAATTTTAAATCATGTGCTAACAAAAATGCATAGATGCAAACATACAAAATTATTGATAATTATCAATTGGGTCAAAGAGGGAGTAATTAGGGACTGAATTTGACCTGCACAATTCTCTTCCTGACCGCAGAGGTTGGCACCTAAATAGTTCGACAATGTGCCCCCAATCAACAAGGTATGTCCTTGCTTGACTCTTCCAATAGCTAAAACTAGCCTGCTGGCCAGACAGAACATCCCACATGTTCAAAGAGTTCCTACAGGGACTAGAGACCTAAATGGGATCCCTACAGCAAAATCCTAAATTAATGAGCACACCAAAATATGTATAAACCAACTACCTATCCACTAGGTGGGTACTCGAGTGAACATGTGTTGTCAGTACAGAGGGATACCACAGAATGAATGCATATATAATAAATAATCAACATCAATGAGTAAATGCAGAAGGGAAAATTAGTATTTGATTCACTGCCAATTTTGCAAGTTTTCCCACCTACAAAGAATGGAGACATCTGTAATTTTTGTCATGGGTACACTTCTGCTGTGAGAGACAGAATCTAAACAGAAAAAGACAGAAATCACTTTGCACAATTTTTCATCAACTGAATTGCATTTTGTTTGCATGAAGTAAGTATTTGATCACCTACCAACCAGCACAAAATCTGGCTCTCACAGACCTGTTAGTTTTTATTTAAGAAGCCCTCCTACTCTACACTCATTACCTGTATTAATTGTACCTGTTTGAGCTTACTACCTGTATAAATATACCTGTCCACACACTCAGTCAATCCCACTCCAACCTCTCCACCATGGCCAGGACAATAGGCAACCAGCTTGATGAGAAGGCAATCAACAGTTGGCACAATTATTAGAAAATGAAAGAAATACAAGATCACTGTCAATCTTCCTTGGTCTGGGGCACCATACAAGATCTCACCTCGTGGGGTAAGATTGATTCTGAGAAAGCTCAGGAATCAGCCCAGAACTACATGGGAGGACCTGGCTAATGACCTGAAGAGAGCTGGGACCACAGTCTCAAACATTACTGTTAGTAACACACTACGTCATCATGGATTAAAATCCTACAGGGCATGCAAGGTCCCCCTGCTCACTCCAGCACATGTCCAGGCTCGTTTGAAGTTTGCCAATGACCATCTGGATGATCCAGAGGAGGCATGAGGGAAGGTCATGTGATCAGATGAGACCAAAGTAAAACTTTTTGGTTCTGACTAGTGTTGAGCATTCCGATACCGCAAGTATCAGGTATCGGCCGATATTTGCGGTATCGGAATTCCGATACCGAGTTCCGATATTTTTGTGATATCGGGAATCGGTATCGGGATTAAGATTCATGTGTAAAATAAAGAATAAAAATAAAAAATATTGATATACTTACCCTCGGACGCGCCCTGGTTGTCACCGCTGCAACCGCCATGCTTCCGTTCCTAAGAATGAGCGCGTTAAGGACGTTCGATGATGTCACGGCTTGTAATTGGTCGCTGAGCGGTCATTCCTAAGAATGAGCGCGTTAATGACCTTCGATGACGTCGCGGCTTCTGATTGGTCGCGTGAGCAGTCACATGACCGCTCAGCGACCAATCACAAGCCGCAACGTCATTGAAGGTCCTTAACGCGCTCATTCTTAGAAAGGGAAGCATGGCGGTTGCAGCGGTGACAACCAGGGCGCGTCCGAGGGTAAGTATATCAATATTTTTTATTTTTATTCTTTATTTTACACATGAATATGGATCCCAGGGCCTGAAGGAGAGTTTCCTCTCCTTCAGACCCTGGGAACCATAGAGGATACCTTCCGATATTTGTGTCCCATTGACTTGTATTGGTATCGGATATCGGTATCGGCGATATCCGATATTTTTCAGATATCGGCCGATACCATCCGATACCGATACTTTCAAATATCGGACGGTATCGCTCAACACTAGTTCTGACCTGAAAAGAGCTTGGAACAGAGTTTCAAACATTACCATTAGTAACACACTACGCCGTCATGCTTTAAAACCCTGCAGGGCATGGAAGGTCGCTCTGCTCATGCCAGCACATGTCCAGGCCCATTTAAAGTTCTATAATCACCATCTGGATGATCCAGAGGAGCCATTGGAGAAGGGCATGTGTTCAGATGAGAGCAAATTAGAACTTATTGTCATAAACTTAATTTGCCGTGTTTGGTGGAAGAAGAAAGAGGAGTACAAGAACACTGTCCCAACTGTGAATCAAGGTGGGACAAATATCATACTTTGGGGATGCTTTTCTAAAAAGGAGAGAGGATGACTGGGGTCATGTATCACAAGATTTTGACAAACAACCTCCTTCCCTCAGTAAAAGCGTTGAAGAAGATTTGTGGCTGGGTCTTCCAGCGTGACAATGACCCGACACAAACAGCCAGGGAAACTAAGGAGTGGCTCAGTAAGATGCATTTCAAGGTCCTAGAGTGGCCTAGCCAGTCTCCAGACCTGAACCCAATAGAACATTTTTGGAGGGAGCTGAAACTCAATGTTGCTTAGTGGCAGCCCGGAAACCTCAAAGATCTGTATGGAGGAGTGGGCCAAAATCACTGCTGCAGTGTGTGCAAATTTGGTCAAGAACTAAAAGAAACGCCTGACCTCTGTAATTGCAAAGATAACTGTACCAAATATTAAGTTCTGTTTATTGTGTCAAATGCTTATTTCATACAAAAAATGCTAATTAATTATGTAAAAAGCATACAATTTTTTTTAATTCTGTCTCACAGTTGAAGTGTGCCTACGATAAAAATCACCGACCTCTCCATTCTTTGAAGGTGGGAAAACTTGCAAAATCTACAGTGTATCATATACTTATTTTACCCACTGTACATTAGACCATGCTAAGTACATTAGGTCCCTGGGGAACCTAAATGGATGGAATACATATGTCATAAATAGTAGACATCTGAAAAAATGCCAAGCTCCTGTGGAGCTGAAATGGTCTGTCATTAGATAGTATTAGGCTTATGAAAATGCAGCATCTTCCTAGTGGATAAATGTCTTAAAGGGAATCTGTCACCCCATTTTTCAATTATAACCTGTGGCCACCACCATCAGAGGCTTATCTACAGCATTCCGTAATGCTGTAGATAAGCCCCCGATGTAACCTGAAAGATAAGAAAAACAAGTTAGATTATACTCACCCAGGAGCGGTCCCGGTGCGGTCCAGTCCAATGGGCGTCACAGGTCCGGGTCCAGCGCCTCCCACCTTCATACGATGACATCCTCTTCCTTGCTTCCTGTCGCGCTCCTGCGCAGGCGTACTTTATCTGCCCTGTTGGGGGCAGCGTAAAGTACTGCAGTGTGAGGAAGCCAACGCAAAACGCGCGTCGGGGCTGCACCTAGGACTCACACTGGTAGAGATTACATGGGTAAGACCTGCACTTTTTACAGGAGGTTTATTGTGATACACTTGTATACCATTGTACTATAAAAATGCCTCTATTGGGAATGTAGTATTTCATCCCCCGATCCTCTCACCTGCACTATGCATGTTTATGATTAATTCTATTTTAGGTTTGCAGGGTGATTTTCTCTCTCTGTCTAAACGTGTGCAGGCTAATCCACCTCTGCTACTCTCAGTGCTGTATGTCCTTCACACGTGAGTTCTGATTGTATTTTGCCTGCTTTAGTCTGTCTACTTTTGTATTTATATTTTGTAAGTAAATAAAATATTTTGTACATTTTTACTCACGAGTTTTTGGACTGCTTGCTCTGTGAGCTACTTGTAGGAGATATATATCTTTGGAGTGTCCTTTCTTGCTCATATGTGCCAAACTTCTTTTCAGACATATGGCGTGCTATTTTGATTAAGATGTATCGGTGGTACTTGTTCATAAGATAACACATACTGGATTTATATGAGTAATAAATAATTGTTGGGGACCTTGAGGACAGCATGATGCTTATATTCTATAAAAATGCTTTACAGGTTAAGTCAACACATACATGTCATACCAAGAAAACAGGAAGTCCCACTGCAGGTTTACAGGTCAGCATTTAGTTTACAAATTGTCCTGCAAAATACATTTTGAAATTAAACCCATATTCCAGACGTGGACTGCTGTTACTCGCTGACGGCAGTGCACCGTTCAGTATCATAAGATTTAAGTATTCATACATGGAAGCTCAGTACATGGCATGCCTTACAAAATACTCAGGCTTGGATTGACCCACAAGAGAACAGGACAATCCTCTGGTGGGCCCCTGTGTAAGAGTGGGCCACCACCCTTTTATTTGAGCAGTATTTAGCACAATATACTTAAAGGGAGCCTGTCACCCCCAAAATCGACGGTGAGCTAAGCCCACCAGCATCAGGGGCTTATCTGTTGTGAATTCTGTGGCTGAATTCACTTCTGTGGTCACAAGTGGTATTGCAGTCTCTGGGCTTCCTCCCTCAGGTGTTTTGGTGAGCTCGTTGGCTGCCTTGCTATTTAGCTCCACCTGAGTCTGTCTTCCTTGCTCCTTGTCAATGTTCCAGTGTTGGATCTGAGCTACTGCATCTTTCCTTGGGCCTGCTGCTCTGCTAGATAAGTGCTTCTAGTTTGTTTTCTGTTTTTTCTGTCCAGCTTGCTATTAACTTTTGCTGGAAGCTCTGAGAAGCAAAGGAGTGCACCGCCGTGCTGTTAGTTCGGCACGGTGGGTCTTTTTGCCCCTTTGCGTGGTTTTCGTTTTAGGGTTTTTTGTAGACTGCATAGTTCTCTTTGCTATCCTCGCTCTGTCTAGAATATCGGGCCTCACTTTGCTGAATCTATTTCATTCCTACGTTTGTCTTTTCATCTTGCTAACAGTCATTATATGTGGGGGGCTGCCTATTCCTTTGGTGTATTTCTCTGAGGTAAGTCAGGCTTGTATTTCTATCTTCAGGCTAGTCAGCTCCTCAGGCAGTGCCGAGTTGCATAGGTAGTGATAGGCGCAATCCACTGCTGCTTATAGTTGTGTGAGGATAGATCAGGTACTGCAGTCTACAGAGATTCCACGTCTCAGAGCTCGTCCTATTGTTTTTGGTTATTGCTAGATCTCTGTATGTGCGCTGATTACTGCACGCTGTGTTGCCTGATTGCCAGCCATAACAGTACAAGGAGCCCCAACCAATGATTCCCAATAGAGGGAAAAAAGAAATCCTGACAGCATTTTTTTTTCTTAGCTCTGTCTTCAGTCTTTTTTTTTCCCTAGACATTAGAGTGCTTCAGGACACAGCTGTGGACATGGATATTCAGGCTCTGTGCTCCTCAATGGATAATCTCGTTGTAAATGTACAAAAGATTCAAGATACTATTGATCAGAAATCGATGCTAGAACCAAGAATTCCGATTCCTGATTTGTTTTTTGGTGACAGAACTAAGTTCCTGAGCTTCAGAAATAATTGTAAGCTATTTTTGGCCTTGAAACCTCATTCTTCTGGTAATCCTATTCAACAGGTTTTGATTATTATTTCTTTTTTGCGCGGCGACCCACAGGACTGGGCGTTTTCTCTTGCACCAGGAGATTCTGCATTGAGTAATGTTGATGCATTTTTCCAGGCGCTGGGATTGCTTTACGATGAGCCTAATTCAGTGGATCAGGCTGAGAAAAATCTGCTGGCTTTATGCCAGGGTCAGGATGATGTAGAAGTATATTGTCAGAAATTTAGGAAGTGGTCAGTACTCACTCTGTGGAATGAATCTGCACTAGCGGCTTTGTTCAGAAAGGGTCTCTCTGAAGCTCTTAAGGATGTAATGGTGGGATTTCCTATGCCTGCTGGTTTGAATGAGTCTATGTCCTTGGCCATTCAGATCGGTCGTCGCTTGCGCGAGCGTAAATCTGTGCACCATCTGGCGGTATTGTCTGAGAGTAAACCTGAGCCTATGCAGTGCGACAGGACTATGACTAAAGTAGAACGGCAAGAACACAGACGTCTGAACAGACTGTGTTTCTATTGTGGTGATTCTACTCATGCTATTTCTAATTGTCCTAAACGCACTAGGCGGTTCGATAGCTCTGCCGTTATTGGTACTGTACAGTCCAAATTCCTTTTGTCCATTACCTTAATGTGCTCTTTGTCATCGTATTCTGTCATGGCGTTTGTGGATTCAGGCGCTGCCCTGAATCTGATGGATTTGGATTATGCTAAACGTTGTGGATTTTTCTTGGAGCCTTTGCGGTGTCCTATTCCGTTGAGAGGAATTGATGCTACACCTTTGGCCAAGAATAAGCCTCAGTACTGGGCCCAGCTGACCATGTGCATTGCTCCTGCACATCAGGAAGTTATTCGCTTTCTGGTACTGCATAATTTGCATGATGTGGTCGTGTTGGGATTGCCATGGCTACAAACCCATAATCCAGTATTGGATTGGAACTCTATGTCGGTAACCAGCTGGGGTTGTCAGGGAGTACATGGTGATGTTCCATTTTTGTCTATTTCGTCATCCATTCCTTCTGACATCCCAGAGTTCTTGTCGGACTTTCAGGATGTATTTGAAGAGTCCAAGTCTGATGCCCTACCTCCGCATAGGAATTGTGATTGTGCTATCGATTTGATTCCTGGTAGTAAATTCCCTAAGGGTCGTTTATTTAATTTGTCCGTACCTGAACACACCGCTATGCGCAGTTATGTGAAGGAGTCCCTGGAGAAGGGACATATTCGCCCATCGTCGTCACCATTGGGAGCAGGGTTCTTTTTTGTAGCCAAGAAGGATGGTTCGCTAAGACCGTGTATTGATTACCGCCTTCTTAATAAGATCACTGTTAAGTTTCAGTATCCCTTGCCATTGATTTCTGACTTGTTTGCTCGGATTAAGGGGGCTAGTTGGTTTACTAAGATTGATCTTCGTGGTGCGTATAATCTGGTGAGAATCAGGCAGGGAGATGAATGGAAAACGGCATTTAATACGCCCGAGGGTCATTTTGAGTATCTGGTGATGCCGTTCGGACTTGCCAATGCTCCATCTGTTTTTCAGTCTTTTATGCATGACATTTTCCGTGAGTATCTGGATAAATTCCTGATTGTGTACTTAGATGACATTTTGATCTTCTCAGATGATTGGGAGTCTCATGTGAAGCAAGTCAGAATGGTTTTCCAGGTACTGCGTGCTAATTCCTTGTTCGTGAAGGGATCAAAGTGTCTCTTCGGTGTGCAGAAAGTTTCATTTTTGGGGTTCATCTTTTCCCCTTCTACTATCGAGATGGATCCGGTTAAGGTTCAGGCCATCCAGGATTGGACTCAGCCGACATCTCTAAAAAGTCTGCAGAAATTCCTGGGCTTTGCTAATTTTTATCGTCGCTTCATCTGTAATTTTTCTAGCATTGCCAGACCATTGACCGATTTGACCAAGAAGGGTGCTGATTTGGTTAATTGGTCTTCTGCTGCCGTGGAAGCTTTTCAGGAGTTGAAGCGTCGTTTTTGCTGTGCCCCTGTGTTGTGTCAACCTGATGTTTCTCTTCCGTTCCAGGTCGAGGTTGATGCTTCTGAGATTGGTGCAGGAGCGGTTTTGTCACAGAGAGGTTCTGGTTGCTCAGTGTTCAAACCATGTGCTTTCTTTTCCAGGAAATTTTCTGCTGCTGAGCGTAATTATGATGTGGGCAACCGAGAGTTGCTGGCCATGAAGTGGGCATTCGAGGAGTGGCGTCATTGGCTTGAGGGTGCTAAGCATCGCGTGGTGGTTTTGACTGATCATAAGAACCTTACTTATCTTGAGTCTGCCAAGCGCTTGAATCCTAGACAGGCCCGTTGGTCGTTATTTTTTGCTCGTTTTGATTTTGTGATTTCATACCTTCCGGGCTCTAAAAATGTGAAGGCGGATGCTCTGTCTAGGAGTTTTGTGCCCGACTCTCCGGGGTTATCTGAGCCGGCGAGTATCCTCAAGGAAGGAGTCATTGTGTCTGCCATCTCCCCTGATTTGCGGAGAGTGTTGCAGAAATTTCAGGCTAATAAACCTGATCGTTGTCCGGCCGAGAAACTGTTCGTCCCTGATAGGTGGACTAGTAAAGTTATCTCTGAACTTCATTGTTCGGTGCTGGCCGGTCATCCAGGAATCTTTGGTACCAGGGAGTTGGTTGCTAGATCCTTCTGGTGGCCATCTCTGTCGCGGGATGTGCGTGCTTTTGTGCAGTCCTGTGGAATTTGTGCTAGGGCTAAGCCCTGCTCTTCACGTGCCAGTGGGTTGCTTTTGCCCTTGCCGGTCCCGAAGAGGCCTTGGACACATATTTCGATGGATTTCATTTCTGACCTTCCCGTTTCTCAAAAAATGTCGGTCATTTGGGTGGTCTGTGATCGCTTTTCTAAAATGGTCCATCTGGTGCCCTTGGTTAAATTGCCTTCCTCCTCTGATTTGGTGCCTTTGTTCTTCCAGCATGTGGTTCGTTTACATGGCATTCCTGAGAATATTGTTTCTGACAGAGGTTCCCAGTTTGTCTCGAGGTTCTGGCGAGCCTTTTGTGGTAGGATGGGCATTGACCTATCTTTCTCCTCGGCCTTCCATCCTCAGACTAATGGCCAGACCGAACGAACCAATCAGACCTTGGAAACATATCTGAGATGTTTTGTTTCCGCTGACCAGGATGATTGGGTGTCATTTTTGCCGTTGGCTGAGTTCGCCCTTAATAATCGGGCCAGCTCAGCTACCTTGGTCTCTCCATTTTTCTGCAATTCTGGGTTCCATCCTCGTTTCTCTTCAGGACAGGTTGAGTCTTCGGACTGTCCTGGTGTGGATTCTGTGGTGGACAGGTTGCAGCAGATCTGGACTCAGGTAGTGGACAATTTGACCTTGTCCCAGGAGAAGGCTCAGCTTTTCGCTAATCGCAGACGCCGTGTGGGACCCCGACTTCGTGTTGGGGATCTGGTTTGGTTATCTTCTCGTCATATTCCTATGAAGGTTTCCTCTCCTAAATTTAAACCTCGTTTTATTGGTCCGTATAGGATTTCTGAGATTCTCAATCCGGTGTCTTTTCGTCTGATCCTCCCAGACTCCTTTTCCATACATAATGTATTCCATAGGTCGTTGTTGAGGAGATACGTGGCACCTATGGTTCCATCTGTGGAGCCTCCTGCCCCTGTTTTGGTGGAGGGGGAATTGGAGTATATTGTGGAGAAGATTTTGGATTCTCGTGTCTCTAGACGGAAACTCCAGTATCTGGTCAAATGGAAGGGTTATGCTCAGGAAGATAATTCCTGGGTTTTTGCCTCTGATGTCCATGCCCCAGATCTTGTTCGTGCCTTTCATGTGGCTCATCCTGGTCGGCCTGGGGGTTCTGGTGAGGGTTCGGTGACCCCTCCTCAAGGGGGGGGTACTGTTGTGAATTCTGTGGCTGAATTCACTTCTGTGGTCACAAGTGGTATTGCAGTCTCTGGGCTTCCTCCCTCAGGTGTTTTGGTGAGCTCGTTGGCTGCCTTGCTATTTAGCTCCACCTGAGTCTGTCTTCCTTGCTCCTTGTCAATGTTCCAGTGTTGGATCTGAGCTACTGCATCTTTCCTTGGGCCTGCTGCTCTGCTAGATAAGTGCTTCTAGTTTGTTTTCTGTTTTTTCTGTCCAGCTTGCTATTAACTTTTGCTGGAAGCTCTGAGAAGCAAAGGAGTGCACCGCCGTGCTGTTAGTTCGGCACGGTGGGTCTTTTTGCCCCTTTGCGTGGTTTTCGTTTTAGGGTTTTTTGTAGACTGCATAGTTCTCTTTGCTATCCTCGCTCTGTCTAGAATATCGGGCCTCACTTTGCTGAATCTATTTCATTCCTACGTTTGTCTTTTCATCTTGCTAACAGTCATTATATGTGGGGGGCTGCCTATTCCTTTGGGGTATTTCTCTGAGGTAAGTCAGGCTTGTATTTCTATCTTCAGGCTAGTCAGCTCCTCAGGCAGTGTCGAGTTGCATAGGTAGTGATAGGCGCAGTCCACTGCTGCTTATAGTTGTGTGAGGATAGATCAGGTATTGCAGTCTACAGAGATTCCACGTCTCAGAGCTCGTCCTATTGTTTTTGGTTATTGCTAGATCTCTGTATGTGCGCTGATTACTGCACGCTGTGTTGCCTGATTGCCAGCCATAACACTTATCCACAGCATTCTGGAATGCTGTAGACAAGCCCCCGATGTATCCTAAAAGATGAGAAAAAGAGGTTAGATTATATTATAATCACCCAGGGGCGGTCCCGGTCTGTTCTGATGGGTGTCGTGGTCCGGTACCTCCTATCGTCATCAGATGAAGTCCTCTTCTTGTCTTCATGCTGCAGCTCTGGCGCAGGCGTACTTTATCTCCCCTGTTGAGGGCAGAGCAATGTACTGCAGTGCGCAGGCACTGGGTCCTCTCTGACCTTTCCCGGGGCCTGCGCACTGCAGTACTTTGCTCTGCCCTCAACAGGACAGACAAAGTACACCTGCGCCGGAGCCGTGGCCTGAATGCAAGAAGAGGACGTCATCGTAAGAAGATGGGAGGCTCCGGACCGGACTGCGACGCCCAATGGACCAGAACTGGACCGGGACTGCCCCAGGGTGAGTATAATCTAACCTCTTTTTCTCATCTTTCAGGATACATCGGGGGGCTTATCTACAGCATTACAAAATGCTGTAGATAAGCCCCTGATGCTGGTGGGCTTAGCTCACCTTCGATTTTGGGGATGACAGGTTCCCTTTGAATCACTACGTACAGACAAAGCCGGCATCTTATTCATTTAACAATCTACAAAATTCATTGTTATATAAATTTGTGATTGAGGATAATGTCACATTTGCATGTAGCTGAAAACTGGGGCCCTGGAGTTGGTTAGTGGTGGGCCCTTGGTAACCCAGTCCAATACTGAAAGTACTTATTGACTTGGGAATAGCTAGTGCAACGTCCTTTCTTTATAGATTCTTGTATTGTGAGTTGTTGTACCATCAATTGTAATATACATTGATTTACATACGGAAAAAGGAGCTCTGGACTGGGCAGTGGAAATTACCATGAAGGAAAAGGCTGTTTCTGGAGCCATAGTGATGTGTTAGCTCACTAAAGAGAAGCCCGTTTGTATTTTTGCCTCAGTAGTAGAACATGATGGCACCAAATCAGGAAGCTAATGGTACTATTCTTCCTTAATTACTACTTCAGTCCCTGACACAAATTACTATACTTAAATACTGTTTCCTGACCATCTAGATAATTCATTCCGTGTAGTGCATTCCATTTATAGATTCCACTTTCTTTTCAATAACCGTTCTGAACTTCAGCTTTGATGAGAGACTGCACCAGATATAGTCACGATGGGAAGCGCTATGGTGTCAAAAGTGACAGCTGCATTCGCTGGAAAAAAAATCTGACAGATCTAATAACATATTCTCTTTTTGGGTTATTTTCTTATTTATATTGATATACCCAATTCACAATTCTGTGTCATTTTCCATTTTTACTCTACAGTCCTTAAGATATAACGTAAACTCGGCCAAAGTATTGTGTTGAGCGGAAATCTGAATTTGCGTCTATAATTTAGAAAGCTAACGCTTTCATTTCATACTGCGAGAAAAACATGAAATAAAAGCTGCACATCCATAGGTGGTCTATAAAAATAAAAAATCTAGAACATGGATTTCATGTGCACATTGTCTTTTCTAAATCACTAGATGGCAATGGTCATATATGGTCACTGGACATAGAATATTCTATCATGCATTGTAAGATGACATTAATATATACTGTCTAACTATGCGGCATATTTTACAGCACTCGAGCAAACGCAATTACTGCTGAACCAAAAATGGTGTTTGGAATCACATAGGCAGTTTTTTAAGATGTGTATTTATAAGTCTTTTGGGATTCACTCCGGTCTCTTGTTCAAAAATGGCTTCAAAAGCTGAATATGTGATTTGAGCCTAAAGTTACCTGGGGTGAGGGGGAAGTCATCATTTTTTGTTTATGCCAGAAAGCATATAATTGTGCAAAGATGCTGTGACTTTTGACTTTTTTACATAATTTGCATCACTTCTCTGAAGAGTTGGCAGTGTTTGAAGGGAACCTGTCATGTAAAATAACACCATCAACCTTCAGATATGGGGTGAATCTAGAGGTTAAAGGGGTTTTCTCATGAACAAGCTCAATTTTAATCAACATTTTAGTTAATAGATCTTTGAATAATAATAATTTCCACAATTTGATGTTGTTAAATAAAATGTTCCTGTGCTGAGATAATCTTATAAATCTGCCCCTGTTGTGTACTGTGTAATGGCCGTGTCTGTTGGTGCAGAAACATGGTCTGATCATACCACAGCTTCTGGGCAGGGAAGGAATAAAAAGAGAGTATACAGATCGATTAATTAAAATGTACTTTGTTCATGGAAAAACCCCTTTACCAGCAATCTGAACTTGCCCAGCTCCTGCACTGAGAACCCCACTGCCAGAAGGCAATTAACTTTATTCCCCCCAGCTGCCTCACTCTTTCAGTCATGGGGGGTGGCTTTGTCACAGGTTCTGTCACTACTCTGTGCCTAGACACCGGTGGCTGTAACTGCACCCTTGGCACTGAGACTGACAGCAGGCTCAGCATTAGGGCTGGCTGTCAGTCAGTGCTGGTGTTGTGGTTACAGCCGCTGCTCTCTATGCACTGAGCGGTGACTGAAACCATGTCGGCAGTTCATTTCCTCCCAGCAGTGGGGCTCTCAGTGCGGCAACTGCATCTTGTCAGAACCCTATTAACCTGCAGATTAATCTCGTATCTGCAGGTTAATGGCGTTATATTACATTACAGGTTCCTTATAGGAGGAAGGAGCGTGGCATACCAAAATGCAACAGTTCACTTATTTATACCAAAAAGTGGCTTAACCTATTGCTGACATGTTCTCCAGCTCATGACTCGAGTACTTTTTTTCAGACTCTAGCACACAGACAGCCCAAAACATGTGCCAAATTAATTTAGCAGTATGGACGTCAAAATAAAGTTTGTGTACCTTACACCAGTGGATTTTTGGCCTATAAAATGCCAGTTTTGATGAATTTTCCCCTGTAGTGATTTAGCAGCTTTTTGTTAGCATTTTTTAAACATTTAGATTTCATTTAAAAAGGAACTTGTCAGCTGGTTTATGCTGATCTATCTAATGCCAAGACTGTAATAAAGACAGTGTTCCCCTCTATGTATTATTTACGGTCTTTCTTTCCGTAGTTGTCATAAAATCCCTCTTTATTAGCTGCAGCAATATTCATGCGCTCGTCCACTCTCCCACAGCTAGTTCATCACTTTCTCCCTGTACTGTACATAGGCAGAAACCTGCCAATCAGTGACAGTGTGGAGGTAACGCTCTAAAAGAAGAATTAATGCTATTCTTCTTATGAGAATAGTGTTACTAGCCTGCCCCGCACCTGCACTTACTTGAAAATTGCATGGAGAAAATTAACTTTATTCATCCCGGCAGTGTTCCGATTTCAGTCACGGGACAGCACAGGCACTAGTCCAGTCACTGCTCTGAGTATACAGAGCGGCGGCTGTAACCATGCCCCCTGCACTGACAGCTGGATACAACCCAGAGCCAGAGCTGGACTGCTGTGCCCATGAGATGTAGTCATGCAATGATAATCTCCTGCTGATAAAACACTGATTGTAGTTACACTACATGACACAGCTTAATAAGTGACACATTCTTGGAATCAGGTTCCCTATTTTAAGCTGCTCTCACATTAAATAGCAAAGGACATAGTTTTGGCTCTGTACAAATCACTAATCAGGCTCCATCTATTTTTTTGTACAGTTTTGGTCTCTAGTGCATGATAAGGATATAGCTTTAGTAGAGCAGATATAGAGAAGAACGCCCAAATTTATTAGGAGAATGTGTGAGCTGCAATAACAAGCTACTGTAGGTTATAAAACTCTTCGTTATTCAGTTTGGGAAAAAACAGAGGGTTACAGATGATCTTAATACAATGTTGAAGCATATACGGTAAACGGACAATATAGAGATCTGTTCAGTGATGTTTGAACACGTAGGCTTGCAGCGATGATTGCTTCAAGGAAAAATGGTTTATACATTACAAATGGTGATTCCTTTATGTACAAGAAGTGTGACCATAGTACGGTCTGCCATATGATTTTGTAATAGTCGATTCATTATTATTTATTGTTATAGCGCCATTTATTCCATGGCACTTTACATGTAAGGAGGGGTATACATAATAAAAACAAGTACAATAATCTTGAACAATACAAGTCACGACTGGCACAGGAGGAGAGAGGACCCTGCCCGCGAAGGCTCACAATCTACAAGGGATGGGTGAGGATACAGTAGGCGAGGGTAGAGCTGGTCATGTAGCAGTTTGGTGGATCGGTGGTTACGGCAGGTTGTAGGCTTGTCGGAAGAGGTGGGCCTTCAGGTTCCTTTTGAAGGATTCTATGGTAGGTGAGAGTCTGATATGTTGTGGTAGAAAGTTCTAGAGTAGGGGGGATGCACGGGAGAAATTTTGTATGCGATTGTGGGAAGGGGAGATAAGAGGGGAGTAGAGAAGGAGATCTTGTGAGGATCGGAGGTTGTGTGCAGGAAAGTACCAGGAGACGAGGTCACAGATGTATGGAGGAGACAGGTTGTGGATGGCTTTGCATGCCATGATTAGGGTTTTGAACTGGATTCTTTAGATAATGGGGAGCCAGTGAGAGGATTGACAGAGAGGAGAGGCCAGGGAACAGGGGGGGTATAATTGGATTAGTCGGGCAGCAGAGTTTAGAAAAGATTGGAGGGGTGTGAAAGTGTTAAAAGGGAGGCCACAAAACAGGAGGTTGCAATAGTCAAGGAGGGAAGTGGAGTGCATGGACTAGGGGTTTTCCAGATTCTTGGTTGAGGAATATGCGGATCCGGGAAATTTTTTTGAGTTGAAGTCGGCAGGAAGTGAAAAGGGCATGGGTATGTGGTTTGAAGGAGATATCAGAGTCGAGGATAGTCATTAAACAAGTTAAACGTATACAAATAAACACCGTGTGCACTGCTATATATGTGGTGTAGAGACTAGGTTCCCAAACCATCAGCAATAAGTATGAAAGTCTCGCACTCAACTTCAGTCTCATTGATTAATTAATTTTATTGGTGTAAGGTAGCACTGGAAACGTTTCAGCTCATATAGAGCTTTCACCAGTCACTACAATGTGTGAAAAGATATATATACATAAGAAACATACAAAACATGAAAAACATAACAGACAGTGTACAAATCAAATACAAAATAAATATATAATGAAACAAAAGTATGTACAAATTGACGCAGGGTCCTGTGTTAGCCAGAGATATATTTCATGAATGTACAAAATGTATCGCGTAGCAGTGAAAACATGCTTATACATACTCGCTCGATAAAGGTTATGATGGATTGAAGAAACACACATACCGTGCTGTGCCTTAAAAGTGTTTATCGGACATGTCCTAAGTTGGTATACAGATCATGCTTGATACCTAGTATAGCATGAGAGAATGAGGATAAAGTGGAGGTATGATGTGAACCAGGAGTGACAAAGTCCTATAGAGACGGACATATACAGTGGGGCAAAAAAGTATTTAGTCAGTCAGCAATAGTGCAAGTTCCACCACTTAAAAAGATGAGAGGCGTCTGTAATTTATATCATAGGTAGACCTCAACAATGGGAGACAAACTGAGAAAAAAAAATCCAGAAAATCACATTGTCTGTTTTTTTATCATTTTTTTTGCATATTATGGTGGAAAATAAGTATTTGGTCAGAAACAAACAATCAAGATTTCTGGCTTTCACGGACCTGTAACTTCTTCTTTAAGAGTCTCCTCTTTCCTCCACTCATTACCTGTAGTAATGGCACCTGTTTAAACTTGTTATCAGTATAAAAAGACACCTGTGCACACCCTCAAACAGTCTGACTCCAAACTCCACTATGGTGAAGACCAAAGAGCTGTCAAAGGACACCAGAAACAAAATTGTAGCCCTGCACCAGGCTGGGAAGACTGAATCTGCAATAGCCAACCAGCTTGGAGTGAAGAAATCAACAGTGGGAGCAATAATTAGAAAATGGAAGACATACAAGACCACTGATAATCTCCCTCGATCTGGGGCTCCACGCAAAATCCCACCCCGTGGGGTCAGAATGATCACAAGAACGGTGAGCAAAAATCCCAGAACCACGCGGGGGGACCTAGTGAATGAACTGCAGAGAGCTGGGACCAATGTAACAAGGCCTACCATAAGTAACACACCACGCCACCATGGACTCAGATCCTGCAGTGCCAGACGTGTCCCACTGCTTAAGCCAGTACATGTCCGGGCCCGTCTGAAGTTTGCTAGAGAGCATTTGGATGATCCAGAGGAGTTTTGGGAGAATGTCGTATGGTCTGATGAAACCAAACTGGAACTGTTTGGTAGAAACACAACTTGTCGTGTTTGGAGGAAAAAGAATACTGAGTTGCATCCATCAAACACCATACCTACTGTAAAGCATTGTGGTGGAAACATCATGCTTTGGGGCTGTTTCTCTGCAAAGGGGCCAGGACGACTGATCCGGGTACATGAAAGAATGAATGGGGCCATGTATCGTGAGATTTTGAGTGCAAACCTCCTTCCATCAGCAAGGGCATTGAAGATGAAACGTGGCTGGGTCTTTCAACATGACAATGATCCAAAGCACACCGCCAGGGCAACGAAGGAGTGGCTTCGTAAGAAGCATTTCAAGGTCCTGGAGTGGCCTAGCCAGTCTCCAGATCTCAACCCTATAGAAAACCTTTGGAGGGAGTTGAAAGTCCGTGTTGCCAAGCGAAAAGCCAAAAACATCACTGCTCTAGAGGAGATCTGCATGGAGGAATGGGCCAACATACCAACAACAGTGTGTGGCAACCTTGTGAAGACTTACAGAAAACGTTTGACCTCTGTCATTGCCAACAAAGGATATATTACAAAGTATTGAGATGAAATTTTGTTTCTGACCAAATACTTATTTTCCACCATAATATGCAAATAAATTGTTAAAAAATAGACAATGTGATTTTCTGGATTTTTTTTTCTCAGTTTGTCTCCCATAGTTGAGGTCTACCTATGATGTAAATTACAGACGCCTCTCATCTTTTTAAGTGGTGGAACTTGCACTATTGCTGACTGACTAAATACTTTTTTGCCCCACTGTACTTACAGCCAAAAAATGTGGAAGGATAAGATGGTGGTCCTGTGTTTAATAGCTAAACTACAGAATAGAGGAGCTGTGAATAAAAATAAAGAGGAGAGGATAGTATCATGGTTCTCAATGGCGATGTTACATGTGACGTTGGCAGTCTAATGTATCAGAATTACCTTATAATGATAAGTATCTCTAGAAAGGGCTAGGGGCCTCAAAGTAGCCAGCATGAGAGTAGGGGCTGTAAAGGATACAGTATAGACAGGGGAGTGAATAATTAAACGTGAACATTAGGGTTGAGCGAAACGGGTCGTTCATTTTCAAAAGTCACCGACTTTTGGCGAAGTCGAGTTTCATGAAACCCGATCCGACCCCTGTGCGGGGTCGGCCATGCGGTACGCGACTTTCGCGCCAAAGTCGCGTTTCAATGACGCGAAAAGCGCCATTTCTCAGCCAATGAAGGTGGACGCAGAGTGTGGGCAGCGTGATGACATAGGTCCTGGTCCCCACCATCTTAGAGAAGGGCATTGCAGTGATTGGCTTGCTGTCTGCGGCGTCACAGGGGCTATAAAGGGGAGTTCCCGCCGACCGCCATGTTACTGCTGCTGATCTGAGCTTAGGGAGAGGTTGCTGCCGCTTCGTCAGAAGCAGGGATAGCGTTAGGCAGGGTCCATTAACCACCAAACCGCTTGTGCTGTAGCGATTTCCACTGCCCAACACCACCTTCGGTGTGCAGGGACAGTGGAAGCTACATTTTTTTTTTTTCCCCTCAGCGCTGTAGCTCATTGGGCTGCCCTAGAAGGCTCCCTGATAGCTGCATTGCTGTGTGTACGCCGCTGTGCAAACCAACTGCTTTTTTCAAAGCACAAATCCTCTTGTTCCTTCCTTTCTGCACAGCTATCTTTTTGGTTTGTACACACTTTTTATTTAATTTGTGCATCAGTCCACTCCTTATTGCTGCCTGCCATACCTGGCTGAGATTACTGCAGGGAGATAGTAATTGAAGGACACTCCCTGTTTTTTTTTTTTTTTTGTGGGAGATTAAGATTGACATTTCTGCTAGAGTGCCATCCCTGTCTGTGTCATCTCTCACTCAGTGGGCCATAGAAAGCCTATTTATTTTTTTGCTTGATTTGGGTTATAAAATCTACCTGAAAAAATCACTACATCAATCAGTGGGAGAAAAATATTGGCCTCAGGGCTTGTGTGCCACTCTTCACTCCTGTGTGCATCATCACTCACTCAGTGGGCCATAGAAAGCCTATTTATTTTTTTTGCTTGATTTTGGTTCTAAAATCTACCTGAAAAAATCACTACATCAATCAGTGGGAGAAAAATATTGGCCTCAGGGCTTGTGTGCCACTCCTGACTCCTGTGTGCATCATCACTCACTCAGTGGGCCATAGAAAGCCCATTTTTTTTTTTTTTTTGCTTTATTTGGGTTCTAAATTCTACCTGAAAAAATCAATAAATCAATCAGTGGGAGATTAATATTGGCCTTTGGGCTTGTGTGCCACTCCTGACTCCTGTGTGCGTCATCTCTCACTCAGTGGGCCATAGAAAGCCTTTTTTTGTTTTATTTTCTAAATTCTCCCTGAAAAAATCATTTTATTTTATTTGGTTTCTAAATTCTTCCTGAAAAAATCATTTTATTCTATTTTTTTTTTCCTAAAGTCTCCCTGAAAAAAAAAAAAAAAAAAACAAATCAGTGGGAGATTAATATTGCCCTTTCTGCTTGTGTGCCAGTCTTGACTCCTGGGTGTGCCATCTCTCTCTCTCCAATTGTGGGCCATAGAAAGCCTATTATTTTTTTAGCTTGATTTGGGTTCCAAAATCTACCTGAAAAAATCACTACATCAATCAGTGGGAGATAAATATTGGCCTCTGGGCTTGTGTGCCACTCCTGACTCCTGTGTGCGTCATCTCTCACTCAGTGGGCCATAGAAAGCCTTTTTTTGTTTTATTTGTTTTCTAAATTCTCCCTGAAAAAATCATTTTATTTTATTTGGTTTCTAAATTCTTCCTGAAAAAATCATTTTATTCTATTTTTTTTTTCCTAAAGTCTCCCTGAAAAAAAAAAAAAAATCAAATCAGTGGGAGATTAATATTTACATTTGTGCTTCAGTGACAGTCCTGCGTGTGTGGCATCTCTCTCATTTGTTGCCACCAACAACAGAGTGTGTAACATTGTGCCTGATTTTCGTTGTGGTCTCGCTCACCTGTAAAGGGGTAGCTAAATCATACTGAAGTTATAGCTCACCGTGTAATTTGTGTGACAGCAACAAATACCGTTAGTTTGTTTACATTTTAAAAACAATGAGGAAGTATGGTGGAAGAGGTCGTGGCCGGGGGCGTTCATTGTCAGCTGGTAATGAGGGTAGTGGTAGTGGTGGAGCATCAGCTGGTCGTGGGAAAAAAAATATTGCACCTAAGTCTGGAGCTGTGGAGCCAGGTTCGTCGTCTGGCTACACAAGGCCTCGAACGCTCCCTTTTCTGGGAGTAGGAAAACCGCTTTTAAAGCCGGAGCAGCAAGAGCAAGTTTTGGCTTATCTTGCTGACTCAGCCTCTAGCTCTTTTGCCTCCTCTCGTGAAACTGGTAAATGTCAAAGCAGCGCGTCGTTAGTGGATGTTCACGGTCAGGGACAAGTCGCTTCCTTGTCCTCTTCAGCAAAAACAACAACAGAGAAGAATGCAGCAGGCGACACAACGGGTTACTCCATGGAGCTCTTTACACATACCGTCCCTGGCTTAGAAAGTGAAGCAGTTAACAGTCCATGTCCATTACAAGTTGAATCTGACATGGAGTGCACTGATGCACAGCCACAGCCAGACTACTATGCTGGTCCTTTGACTCAGACCACAACATTGCCCTCGCAGGGTGCTGATCAAGAATCAGACCCTGATGAGACTATGGAAACAGGAACACATGGGCTACTTGCACAGTGAACAAGTCTGTAAGAACATGTTCACACACCACCAAGAAACCTGAAGACACAAAAGAGAATGGTAAAACCAAAAACACTCAGTTTGAAAAAATGTTTGCAGTAATCCGCAAGTGCTAGTAAAAGATGTAAATAACAGGGTATTTGGTTGATACGTTTTTTGCAAAAAATGTATACTAAGCTGCTCTACCAATCTTCACGGTATACCCATATCAGAGCAGTCCTAACTAATGTATGCAATCCCTATCTGATGTATTTAAAAACCTGATCATCTGTATATTACCTGTGTGAACAGGGTTCAGAGAGGAAAAATCCATGTGTGCATACAGGGCAGAACAGCTTTTGTGCAGCTAGCCCAAGAGGAGTGGTGGAACTCCCCAGTCTTGTAGACACAAGAGAACAATCATGGAAACAGGAACACATGGGCTACTTGCACAGTGAACAAGTCTGTAAGAACATGTTCACACACCACCAAGAAACCTGAAGACACAAAAGAGAATGGTAAAACCAAAAACACTCAGTTTGAAAAAATGTTTGCAGTAATCCGCAAGTGCTAGTAAAAGATGTAAATAACAGGGTATTTGGTTGATACGTTTTTTGCAAAAAATGTATACTAAGCTGCTCTACCAATCTTCACGGTATACCCATATCAGAGCAGTCCTAACTAATGTATGCAATCCCTATCTGATGTATTTAAAAACCTGATCATCTGTATATTACCTGTGTGAACAGGGTTCAGAGAGGAAAAATCCATGTGTGCATACAGGGCAGAACAGCTTTTGTGCAGCTAGCCCAAGAGGAGTGGTGGAACTCCCCAGTCTTGTAGACACAAGAGAACAATCATGGAAACAGGAACACATGGGCTACTTGCACAGTGAACAAGTCTGTAAGAACATGTTCACACACCACCAAGAAACCTGAAGACACAAAAGAGAATGGTAAAACCAAAAACACTCAGTTTGAAAAAATGTTTGCAGTAATCCGCAAGTGCTAGTAAAAGATGTAAATAACAGGGTATTTGGTTGATACGTTTTTTGCAAAAAATGTATACTAAGCTGCTCTACCAATCTTCACGGTATACCCATATCAGAGCAGTCCTAACTAATGTATGCAATCCCTATCTGATGTATTTAAAAACCTGATCATCTGTATATTACCTGTGTGAACAGGGTTCAGAGAGGAAAAATCCATGTGTGCATACAGGGCAGAACAGCTTTTGTGCAGCTAGCCCAAGAGGAGTGGTGGAACTCCCCAGTCTTGTAGACACAAGAGAACAATCATGGAAACAGGAACACATGGGCTACTTGCACAGTGAACAAGTCTGTAAGAACATGTTCACACACCACCAAGAAACCTGAAGACACAAAAGAGAATGGTAAAACCAAAAACACTCAGTTTGAAAAAATGTTTGCAGTAATCCGCAAGTGCTAGTAAAAGATGTAAATAACAGGGTATTTGGTTGATACGTTTTTTGCAAAAAATGTATACTAAGCTGCTCTACCAATCTTCACGGTATACCCATATCAGAGCAGTCCTAACTAATGTATGCAATCCCTATCTGATGTATTTAAAAACCTGATCATCTGTATATTACCTGTGTGAACAGGGTTCAGAGAGGAAAAATCCATGTGTGCATACAGGGCAGAACAGCTTTTGTGCAGCTAGCCCAAGAGGAGTGGTGGAACTCCCCAGTCTTGTAGACACAAGAGAACAATCATGGAAACAGGAACACATGGGCTACTTGCACAGTGAACAAGTCTGTAAGAACATGTTCACACACCACCAAGAAACCTGAAGACACAAAAGAGAATGGTAAAACCAAAAACACTCAGTTTGAAAAAATGTTTGCAGTAATCCGCAAGTGCTAGTAAAAGATGTAAATAACAGGGTATTTGGTTGATACGTTTTTTGCAAAAAATGTATACTAAGCTGCTCTACCAATCTTCACGGTATACCCATATCAGAGCAGTCCTAACTAATGTATGCAATCCCTATCTGATGTATTTAAAAACCTGATCATCTGTATATTACCTGTGTGAACAGGGTTCAGAGAGGAAAAATCCATGTGTGCATACAGGGCAGAACAGCTTTTGTGCAGCTAGCCCAAGAGGAGTAGTGGAACTCCCCAGTCTTGTAGACACAAGAGAACAATCATGGAAACAGGAACACATGGGCTACTTGCACAGTGAACAAGTCTGTAAGAACATGTTCACACACCACCAAGAAACCTGAAGACACAAAAGAGAATGGTAAAACCAAAAACACTCAGTTTGAAAAAATGTTTGCAGTAATCCGCAAGTGCTAGTAAAAGATGTAAATAACAGGGTATTTGGTTGATACGTTTTTTGCAAAAAATGTATACTAAGCTGCTCTACCAATCTTCACGGTATACCCATATCAGAGCAGTCCTAACTAATGTATGCAATCCCTATCTGATGTATTTAAAAACCTGATCATCTGTATATTACCTGTGTGAACAGGGTTCAGAGAGGAAAAATCCATGTGTGCATACAGGGCAGAACAGCTTTTGTGCAGCTAGCCCAAGAGGAGTGGTGGAACTCCCCAGTCTTGTAGACACAAGAGAACAATCATGGAAACAGGAACACATGGGCTACTTGCACAGTGAACAAGTCTGTAAGAACATGTTCACACACCACCAAGAAACCTGAAGACACAAAAGAGAATGGTAAAACCAAAAACACTCAGTTTGAAAAAATGTTTGCAGTAATCCGCAAGTGCTAGTAAAAGATGTAAATAACAGGGTATTTGGTTGATACATTTTTTGCAAAAAATGTATACTAAGCTGCTCTACCAATCTTCACGGTATACCCATATCAGAGCAGTCCTAACTAATGTATGCAATCCCTATCTGATGTATTTAAAAACCTGATCATCTGTATATTACCTGTGTGAACAGGGTTCAGAGAGGAAAAATCCATGTGTGCATACAGGGCAGAACAGCTTTTGTGCAGCTAGCCCAAGAGGAGTGGTGGAACTCCCCAGTCTTGTAGACACAAGAGAACAATCATGGAAACAGGAACACATGGGCTACTTGCACAGTGAACAAGTCTGTAAGAACATGTTCACACACCACCAAGAAACCTGAAGACACAAAAGAGAATGGTAAAACCAAAAACACTCAGTTTGAAAAAATGTTTGCAGTAATCCGCAAGTGCTAGTAAAAGATGTAAATAACAGGGTATTTGGTTGATACGTTTTTTGCAAAAAATGTATACTAAGCTGCTCTACCAATCTTCACGGTATACCCATATCAGAGCAGTCCTAACTAATGTATGCAATCCCTATCTGATGTATTTAAAAACCTGATCATCTGTATATTACCTGTGTGAACAGGGTTCAGAGAGGAAAAATCCATGTGTGCATACAGGGCAGAACAGCTTTTGTGCAGCTAGCCCAAGAGGAGTGGTGGAACTCCCCAGTCTTGTAGACACAAGAGAACAATCATGGAAACAGGAACACATGGGCTACTTGCACAGTGAACAAGTCTGTAAGAACATGTTCACACACCACCAAGAAACCTGAAGACACAAAAGAGAATGGTAAAACCAAAAACACTCAGTTTGAAAAAATGTTTGCAGTAATCCGCAAGTGCTAGTAAAAGATGTAAATAACAGGGTATTTGGTTGATACGTTTTTTTGCAAAAAATGTATACTAAGCTGCTCTACCAATCTTCACGGTATACCCATATCAGAGCAGTCCTAACTAATGTATGCAATCCCTATCTGATGTATTTAAAAACCTGATCATCTGTATATTACCTGTGTGAACAGGGTTCAGAGAGGAAAAATCCATGTGTGCATACAGGGCAGAACAGCTTTTGTGCAGCTAGCCCAAGAGGAGTGGTGGAACTCCCCAGTCTTGTAGACACAAGAGAACAATCATGGAAACAGGAACACATGGGCTACTTGCACAGTGAACAAGTCTGTAAGAACATGTTCACACACCACCAAGAAACCTGAAGACACAAAAGAGAATGGTAAAACCAAAAACACTCAGTTTGAAAAAATGTTTGCAGTAATCCGCAAGTGCTAGTAAAAGATGTAAATAACAGGGTATTTGGTTGATACATTTTTTGCAAAAAATGTATACTAAGCTGCTCTACCAATCTTCACGGTATACCCATATCAGAGCAGTCCTAACTAATGTATGCAATCCCTATCTGATGTATTTAAAAACCTGATCATCTGTATATTACCTGTGTGAACAGGGTTCAGAGAGGAAAAATCCATGTGTGCATACAGGGCAGAACAGCTTTTGTGCAGCTAGCCCAAGAGGAGTGGTGGAACTCCCCAGTCTTGTAGACACAAGAGAACAATCATGGAAACAGGAACACATGGGCTACTTGCACAGTGAACAAGTCTGTAAGAACATGTTCACACACCACCAAGGAACCTGAAGACACAAAAGAGAATGGTAAAACCAAAAACACTCAGTTTGAAAAAATGTTTGCAGTAATCCGCAAGTGCTAGTAAAAGATGTAAATAACAGGGTATTTGGTTGATACGTTTTTTGCAAAAAATGTATACTAAGCTGCTCTACCAATCTTCACGGTATACCCATATCAGAGCAGTCCTAACTAATGTATGCAATCCCTATCTGATGTATTTAAAAACCTGATCATCTGTATATTACCTGTGTGAACAGGGTTCAGAGAGGAAAAATCCATGTGTGCATACAGGGCAGAACAGCTTTTGTGCAGCTAGCCCAAGAGGAGTGGTGGAACTCCCCAGTCTTGTAGACACAAGAGAACAATCATGGAAACAGGAACACATGGGCTACTTGCACAGTGAACAAGTCTGTAAGAACATGTTCACACACCACCAAGAAACCTGAAGACACAAAAGAGAATGGTAAAACCAAAAACACTCAGTTTGAAAAAATGTTTGCAGTAATCCGCAAGTGCTAGTAAAAGATGTAAATAACAGGGTATTTGGTTGATACGTTTTTTGCAAAAAATGTATACTAAGCTGCTCTACCAATCTTCACGGTATACCCATATCAGAGCAGTCCTAACTAATGTATGCAATCCCTATCTGATGTATTTAAAAACCTGATCATCTGTATATTACCTGTGTGAACAGGGTTCAGAGAGGAAAAATCCATGTGTGCATACAGGGCAGAACAGCTTTTGTGCAGCTAGCCCAAGAGGAGTGGTGGAACTCCCCAGTCTTGTAGACACAAGAGAACAATCATGGAAACAGGAACACATGGGCTACTTGCACAGTGAACAAGTCTGTAAGAACATGTTCACACACCACCAAGAAACCTGAAGACACAAAAGAGAATGGTAAAACCAAAAACACTCAGTTTGAAAAAATGTTTGCAGTAATCCGCAAGTGCTAGTAAAAGATGTAAATAACAGGGTATTTGGTTGATACGTTTTTTGCAAAAAATGTATACTAAGCTGCTCTACCAATCTTCACGGTATACCCATATCAGAGCAGTCCTAACTAATGTATGCAATCCCTATCTGATGTATTTAAAAACCTGATCATCTGTATATTACCTGTGTGAACAGGGTTCAGAGAGGAAAAATCCATGTGTGCATACAGGGCAGAACAGCTTTTGTGCAGCTAGCCCAAGAGGAGTGGTGGAACTCCCCAGTCTTGTAGACACAAGAGAACAATCATGGAAACAGGAACACATGGGCTACTTGCACAGTGAACAAGTCTGTAAGAACATGTTCACACACCACCAAGAAACCTGAAGACACAAAAGAGAATGGTAAAACCAAAAACACTCAGTTTGAAAAAATGTTTGCAGTAATCCGCAAGTGCTAGTAAAAGATGTAAATAACAGGGTATTTGGTTGATACGTTTTTTTGCAAAAAATGTATACTAAGCTGCTCTACCAATCTTCACGGTATACCCATATCAGAGCAGTCCTAACTAATGTATGCAATCCCTATCTGATGTATTTAAAAACCTGATCATCTGTATATTACCTGTGTGAACAGGGTTCAGAGAGGAAAAATCCATGTGTGCATACAGGGCAGAACAGCTTTTGTGCAGCTAGCCCAAGAGGAGTGGTGGAACTCCCCAGTCTTGTAGACACAAGAGAACAATCATGGAAACAGGAACACATGGGCTACTTGCACAGTGAACAAGTCTGTAAGAACATGTTCACACACCACCAAGAAACCTGAAGACACAAAAGAGAATGGTAAAACCAAAAACACTCAGTTTGAAAAAATGTTTGCAGTAATCCGCAAGTGCTAGTAAAAGATGTAAATAACAGGGTATTTGGTTGATACGTTTTTTGCAAAAAATGTATACTAAGCTGCTCTACCAATCTTCACGGTATACCCATATCAGAGCAGTCCTAACTAATGTATGCAATCCCTATCTGATGTATTTAAAAACCTGATCATCTGTATATTACCTGTGTGAACAGGGTTCAGAGAGGAAAAATCCATGTGTGCATACAGGGCAGAACAGCTTTTGTGCAGCTAGCCCAAGAGGAGTGGTGGAACTCCCCAGTCTTGTAGACACAAGAGAACAATCATGGAAACAGGAACACATGGGCTACTTGCACAGTGAACAAGTCTGTAAGAACATGTTCACACACCACCAAGAAACCTGAAGACACAAAAGAGAATGGTAAAACCAAAAACACTCAGTTTGAAAAAATGTTTGCAGTAATCCGCAAGTGCTAGTAAAAGATGTAAATAACAGGGTATTTGGTTGATACGTTTTTTGCAAAAAATGTATACTAAGCTGCTCTACCAATCTTCACGGTATACCCATATCAGAGCAGTCCTAACTAATGTATGCAATCCCTATCTGATGTATTTAAAAACCTGATCATCTGTATATTACCTGTGTGAACAGGGTTCAGAGAGGAAAAATCCATGTGTGCATACAGGGCAGAACAGCTTTTGTGCAGCTAGCCCAAGAGGAGTGGTGGAACTCCCCAGTCTTGTAGACACAAGAGAACAATCATGGAAACAGGAACACATGGGCTACTTGCACAGTGAACAAGTCTGTAAGAACATGTTCACACACCACCAAGAAACCTGAAGACACAAAAGAGAATGGTATAACCAAAAACACTCAGTTTGAAAAAATGTTTGCAGTAATCCGCAAGTGCTAGTAAAAGATGTAAATAACAGGGTATTTGGTTGATACGTTTTTTTGCAAAAAATGTATACTAAGCTGCTCTACCAATCTTCACGGTATACCCATATCAGAGCAGTCCTAACTAATGTATGCAATCCCTATCTGATGTATTTAAAAACCTGATCATCTGTATATTACCTGTGTGAACAGGGTTCAGAGAGGAAAAATCCATGTGTGCATACAGGGCAGAACAGCTTTTGTGCAGCTAGCCCAAGAGGAGTGGTGGAACTCCCCAGTCTTGTAGACACAAGAGAACAATCATGGAAACAGGAACACATGGGCTACTTGCACAGTGAACAAGTCTGTAAGAACATGTTCACACACCACCAAGAAACCTGAAGACACAAAAGAGAATGGTAAAACCAAAAACACTCAGTTTGAAAAAATGTTTGCAGTAATCCGCAAGTGCTAGTAAAAGATGTAAATAACAGGGTATTTGGTTGATACGTTTTTTGCAAAAAATGTATACTAAGCTGCTCTACCAATCTTCACGGTATACCCATATCAGAGCAGTCCTAACTAATGTATGCAATCCCTATCTGATGTATTTAAAAACCTGATCATCTGTATATTACCTGTGTGAACAGGGTTCAGAGAGGAAAAATCCATGTGTGCATACAGGGCAGAACAGCTTTTGTGCAGCTAGCCCAAGAGGAGTGGTGGAACTCCCCAGTCTTGTAGACACAAGAGAACAATCATGGAAACAGGAACACATGGGCTACTTGCACAGTGAACAAGTCTGTAAGAACATGTTCACACACCACCAAGAAACCTGAAGACACAAAAGAGAATGGTAAAACCAAAAACACTCAGTTTGAAAAAATGTTTGCAGTAATCCGCAAGTGCTAGTAAAAGATGTAAATAACAGGGTATTTGGTTGATACGTTTTTTGCAAAAAAATGTATACTAAGCTGCTCTACCAATCTTCACGGTATACCCATATCAGAGCAGTCCTAACTAATGTATGCAATCCCTATCTGATGTATTTAAAAACCTGATCATCTGTATATTACCTGTGTGAACAGGGTTCAGAGAGGAAAAATCCATGTGTGCATACAGGGCAGAACAGCTTTTGTGCAGCTAGCCCAAGAGGAGTGGTGGAACTCCCCAGTCTTGTAGACACAAGAGAACAATCATGGAAACAGGAACACATGGGCTACTTGCACAGTGAACAAGTCTGTAAGAACATGTTCACACACCACCAAGAAACCTGAAGACACAAAAGAGAATGGTAAAACCAAAAACACTCAGTTTGAAAAAATGTTTGCAGTAATCCGCAAGTGCTAGTAAAAGATGTAAATAACAGGGTATTTGGTTGATACGTTTTTTGCAAAAAATGTATACTAAGCTGCTCTACCAATCTTCACGGTATACCCATATCAGAGCAGTCCTAACTAATGTATGCAATCCCTATCTGATGTATTTAAAAACCTGATCATCTGTATATTACCTGTGTGAACAGGGTTCAGAGAGGAAAAATCCATGTGTGCATACAGGGCAGAACAGCTTTTGTGCAGCTAGCCCAAGAGGAGTGGTGGAACTCCCCAGTCTTGTAGACACAAGAGAACAATCATGGAAACAGGAACACATGGGCTACTTGCACAGTGAACAAGTCTGTAAGAACATGTTCACACACCACCAAGAAACCTGAAGACACAAAAGAGAATGGTAAAACCAAAAACACTCAGTTTGAAAAAATGTTTGCAGTAATCCGCAAGTGCTAGTAAAAGATGTAAATAACAGGGTATTTGGTTGATACGTTTTTTGCAAAAAATGTATACTAAGCTGCTCTACCAATCTTCACGGTATACCCATATCAGAGCAGTCCTAACTAATGTATGCAATCCCTATCTGATGTATTTAAAAACCTGATCATCTGTATATTACCTGTGTGAACAGGGTTCAGAGAGGAAAAATCCATGTGTGCATACAGGGCAGAACAGCTTTTGTGCAGCTAGCCCAAGAGGAGTGGTGGAACTCCCCAGTCTTGTAGACACAAGAGAACAATCATGGAAACAGGAACACATGGGCTACTTGCACAGTGAACAAGTCTGTAAGAACATGTTCACACACCACCAAGAAACCTGAAGACACAAAAGAGAATGGTAAAACCAAAAACACTCAGTTTGAAAAAATGTTTGCAGTAATCCGCAAGTGCTAGTAAAAGATGTAAATAACAGGGTATTTGGTTGATACGTTTTTTGCAAAAAATGTATACTAAGCTGCTCTACCAATCTTCACAGTATACCCATATCAGAGCAGTCCTAACTAATGTATGCAATCCCTATCTGATGTATTTAAAAACCTGATCATCTGTATATTACCTGTGTGAACAGGGTTCAGAGAGGAAAAATCCATGTGTGCATACAGGGCAGAACAGCTTTTGTGCAGCTAGCCCAAGAGGAGTGGTGGAACTCCCCAGTCTTGTAGACACAAGAGAACAATCATGGAAACAGGAACACATGGGCTACTTGCACAGTGAACAAGTCTGTAAGAACAAGTTCACACACCACCAAGAAACCTGAAGACACAAAAGAGAATGGTAAAACCAAAAACACTCAGTTTGAAAAAATGTTTGCAGTAATCCGCAAGTGCTAGTAAAAGATGTAAATAACAGGGTATTTGGTTGATACGTTTTTTGCAAAAAATGTATACTAGGCTGCTCTACCAATCTTCACGGTATACCCATATCAGAGCAGTCCTAACTAATGTATGCAATCCCTATCTGATGTATTTAAAAACCTGATCATCTGTATATTACCTGTGTGAACAGGGTTCAGAGAGGAAAAATCCATGTGTGCATACAGGGCAGAACAGCTTTTGTGCAGCTAGCCCAAGAGGAGTGGTGGAACTCCCCAGTCTTGTAGACACAAGAGAACAATCATGGAAACAGGAACACATGGGCTACTTGCACAGTGAACAAGTCTGTAAGAACATGTTCACACACCACCAAGAAACCTGAAGACACAAAAGAGAATGGTAAAACCAAAAACACTCAGTTTGAAAAAATGTTTGCAGTAATCCGCAAGTGCTAGTAAAAGATGTAAATAACAGGGTATTTGGTTGATACGTTTTTTTGCAAAAAATGTATACTAAGCTGCTCTACCAATCTTCACGGTATACCCATATCAGAGCAGTCCTAACTAATGTATGCAATCCCTATCTGATGTATTTAAAAACCTGATCATCTGTATATTACCTGTGTGAACAGGGTTCAGAGAGGAAAAATCCATGTGTGCATACAGGGCGGAACAGCTTTTGTGCAGCTAGCCCAAGAGTTCACACAGGTAATATACAGATGATCAGGTTTTTAAATACATCAGATAGGGATTGCATACATTAGTTAGGACTGCTCTGATATGGGTATACCGTGAAGATTGGTAGAGCAGCTTAGTATACATTTTTTGCAAAAAACGTATCAACCAAATACCCTGTTATTTACATCTTTTACTAGCACTGGCGGATTACTGCAAACATTTTTTCAAACTGAGTGTTTTTGGTTTTACCATTCTCTTTTGTGTCTTCAGGTTTCTTGGTGGTGTGTGAACATGTTCTTACAGACTTGTTCACTGTGCAAGTAGCCCATGTGTTCCTGTTTCCATGATTGTTCTCTTGTGTCTACAAGACTGGGGAGTTCCACCACTCCTCTTGGGCTAGCTGCACAAAAGCTGTTCTGCCCTGTATGCACACATGGATTTTTCCTCTCTGAACCCTGTTCACACAGGTAATATACAGATGATCAGGTTTTTAAATACATCAGATAGGGATTGCATACATTAGTTAGGACTGCTCTGATATGGGTATACCGTGAAGATTGGTAGAGCAGCTTAGTATACATTTTTTGCAAAAAACGTATCAACCAAATACCCTGTTATTTACATCTTTTACTAGCACTTGCGGAGTACTGCAAACATTTTTTCAAACTGAGTGTTTTTGGTTTTACCATTCTCTTTTGTGTCTTCAGGTTTCTTGGTGGTGTGTGAACATGTTCTTACAGACTTGTTCACTGTGCAAGTAGCCCATGTGTTCCTGTTTCCATGATTGTTCTCTTGTGTCTACAAGACTGGGGAGTTCCACCACTCCTCTTGGGCTAGCTGCACAAAAGTTGTTCTGCCCTGTATGCACACATGGATTTTTCCTCTCTGAACCCTGTTCACACAGGTAATATACAGATGATCAGGTTTTTAAATACATCAGATAGGGATTGCATACATTAGTTAGGACTGCTCTGATATGGGTATACCGTGAAGATTGGTAGAGCAGCTTAGTATACATTTTTTGCAAAAAACGTATCAACCAAATACCCTGTTATTTACATCTTTTACTAGCACTTGCGGATTACTGCAAACATTTTTTCAAACTGAGTGTTTTTGGTTTTACCATTCTCTTTTGTGTCTTCAGGTTTCTTGGTGGTGTGTGAACATGTTCTTACAGACTTGTTCACTGTGCAAGTAGCCCATGTGTTCCTGTTTCCATGATTGTTCTCTTGTGTCTACAAGACTGGGGAGTTCCACCACTCCTCTTGGGCTAGCTGCACAAAAGCTGTTCTGCCCTGTATGCACACATGGATTTTTCCTCTCTGAACCCTGTTCACACAGGTAATATACAGATGATCAGGTTTTTAAATACATCAGATAGGGATTGCATACATTATTTAGGACTGCTCTGATATGGGTATACCGTGAAGATTGGTAGAGCAGCTTAGTATACATTTTTTGCAAAAAACGTATCAACCAAATACCCTGTTATTTACATCTTTTACTAGCACTTGCGGATTACTGCAAACATTTTTTCAAACTGAGTGTTTTTGGTTTTACCATTCTCTTTTGTGTCTTCAGGTTTCTTGGTGGTGTGTGAACATGTTCTTACAGACTTGTTCACTGTGCAAGTAGCCCATGTGTTCCTGTTTCCATGATTGTTCTCTTGTGTCTACAAGACTGGGGAGTTCCACCACTCCTCTTGGGCTAGCTGCACAAAAGCTGTTCTGCCCTGTATGCACACATGGATTTTTCCTCTCTGAACCCTGTTCACACAGGTAATATACAGATGATCAGGTTTTTAAATACATCAGATAGGGATTGCATACATTAGTTAGGACTGCTCTGATATGGGTATACCGTGAAGATTGGTAGAGCAGCTTAGTATACATTTTTTGCAAAAAACGTATCAACCAAATACCCTGTTATTTACATCTTTTACTAGCACTTGCGGATTACTGCAAACATTTTTTCAAACTGAGTGTTTTTGGTTTTACCATTCTCTTTTGTGTCTCCTGATGAGACTATGTTGCCCCATCACGAACGCTATACCACCGACCGACACGGTGACACAGACGAAGTTGCACACGAGCTACAAGAAGAGGTAATAGATGACCCAGTTCTTGACCCCGATTGGCAGCCATTGGGGGAACAGGGTGCAGGCGGCAGCAGTTCTGAAGCGGAGGAGGAGGGGCCGCAGCAGGCATCAACATCGCAACAGGTTCCATCTGCCGGGCCCGTATCTTGCCCAAAACGCGTGGCAAAGCTAAAACCTGTTGGAGGACAGCGTGGCCATCCGGTTAAAGCTCAGTCTGCAATGCCTGAAAAGGTATCCGATGCTAGAAAGAGTGCAGTCTGGCATTTTTTTAAACAACATCCAATTGATCAGCGCAAAGTCATCTGTCAAAAATGTTCAACTACCTTAAGCAGAGGACAGAATCTGAAAAGTCTCAATACAAGTTGCATGCATAGACATTTAACCACCATGCATTTGCAAGCCTGGACTAACTACCAAACGTCCCTTAAGGTTGTAGCACCCTCGGCCAATGAAGCTAGTCAGCAACGCAACATCCCTTCCGGCAGTGTAGGGCCACCATTTTCCGCACCACCTGCAGTATCTGTGCAGGTTTCTTTGCCAGGCCAAAGCCGTCAGGGTCAGGCAATCACCAGTTTCGTAGTAGGAAACACTGCATCTAGGGCACCGGTGGCAACAATACCATCTCCCACCGTCTCTCAGTCTGCCATGTCCACCGGCACCCCCGCTAGTTCCACGAGCTCCAGCTCTCCAGTCCAGCTCACCCTACATGAGACTATGGTTAGAAAAAGGAAGTACTTAGCCTCGCATCCGCGTACACAGGGTTTGAACGCACACATAGCTAGACTAATCTCGTTAGAGATGATGCCCTACCGGTTAGTTGAAAGCGAAGCTTTCAAAGCCCTGATGGACTACGCTGTACCACGCTACGAGCTACCCAGTCGACACTTTTTTTCCAGAAAAGCCATCCCAGCCCTCCACCAGCATGTTAAAGAGCACATCGTCCATGCACTCAGGCAATCTGTGAGCACAAAGGTGCACCTGACAACAGATGCATGGACCAGTAGGCATGGCCAGGGACGTTACGTGTCCATCACGGCACACTGGGTAAATGTGGTGGATGCAGGGTCCACAGGGGACAGCAAGTTTGGGACAGTTCTGCCTAGCCCATGGTCTAGGAAACAATTGGCTGTAGCCGTTCGCACCCCCTCCTCCTCCTCTTCGTCCTCCTGCAGAAGCGAGAGCTCGTCCACAGACCGCAGTCGCACAACCACTCCATCCGCAGCTGCCACTGTTGCACACCAGGTCTCCCATTATGGGGCAGCTACTGGCAAACGTCAGCAGGCTGTATTGGCTATGAAGTGTTTGGGTGACAACAGACACACCGCGGAAGTTCTGTCCGAGTTCTTGCAGAAAGAAACGCAGTCGTGGCTGGGCACTGTAGATCTTGAGGCAGGCAAGGTAGTGAGTGATAACGGAAGGAATTTCATGGCTGCCATCTCCCTTTCCCAACTGAAACACATTTCTTGCCTGGCTCACACCTTAAACCTGGTGGTGCAGTGCTTCCTGAAAAGTTATCCGGGGTTATCCGACCTGCTCCTCAAAGTGCGTGGACTTTGCTCACATATCCGCCGTTCGCCCGTACACTCCAGCCGTATGCAGACCTATCTTTGAACGTTCCCCAGCATCGCCTAAACATAGACGTTGCAACAAGGTGGAACTCAACACTGCACATGCTTCAGAGACTGTGTGAACAGAGGCGGGCTGTTATGTTTTTGTGGGAGGATACACATACACGGGCAGGCAGTAGGATGGCAGACATGGAGTTGTCAGGTGTGCAGTGGTCGAAGATTCAAGACATGTGTCAAGTCCTTCAGTGTTTTGAGGAATGCACACGGCTGGTTAGTGCAGACAACGCCATAATAAGCATGAGCATCCCCCTAATGCGTCTGCTGATGCAAAGTTTGACGCACATAAAGGATCAGGCGTCTGCAGCTGAGGAAGAGGAAAGCCTTGATGACAGTCAGCCATTGTCTGGCCAGGGCAGTGTACAGGACGAGGTAGCGGGCGAAGAGGAGGAGGAGGACGAGGAGGATGATGGGGATGATTATATTTTTAATGAGGAAGCTTTTCCGGGGCCACTGGAAATTGGTGGCGCGGCAAGGCCGGGTTCTGGTTTTTTGAGGGACACAAGTGACGTGGATTTGCCTGAAACTGCCCCTCAACCAAGCACAACCGCAGATTTGAGAACTGGAACTTTGGCCCACATGGCGGATTATGCCTTACGTATCCTCAAAAGGGACACACGCATAACTAAAATGATGAATGATGACGATTACTGGTTGGCCTGCCTCCTTGATCCTCGCTATAAAGGCAAATTGCAAAATATAATGCCACATGAGAACTTGGAACTAATATTAGCAACCAAACAATCAACTCTTGTTGACCGTTTGCTTCTGGCATTCCCTGCACACAGCACCCGTGATCGTTCTCACACGAGCTGCAGGGGCCAGCAGACCAGAGGAGTTAGAGGGGCAGAAATCAGAAGTGGCGTTGGCCAGAGGGGTTTTCTGACCAGGTTGTGGAGTGATTTTGCTATGACCGCAGACAGGACAGGTACTGCAGCATCAATTCAAAGTGACAGGAGACAACATTTGTCCAGTATGGTTACAAACTATTTTTCATCCCTTATCGATGTTCTCCCTCAACCGTCATTCCCATTTGATTACTGGGCATCAAAATTAGACACCTGGCCAGAATTGGCAGAATATGCATTGCAGGAGCTTGCTTGCCCGGCAGCTAGTGTCCTATCAGAAAGAGTATTCAGTGCTGCAGGTTCAATACTAACAGAAAAACGGACTCGTCTGGCTACCCAAAATGTAGATGATCTAACCTTCATTAAAATGAACCACAACTGGATTTCGAAATCTTTTGCCCCACCTTGCCCGGCTGACACCTAGCTTTCCTATGAAAAGGTCTTGCCTGTGGACTATTCTGAATGCCTTTTCCAATCTCGTAATTTTCTGCACCTGATTGTCCAGCATACGACATGTTTACACCTCACTAAATGGCCAAACTCCCCACACGGGGCCGTGGTATCGACACTTGGCGACAGCACCCGTGAGAGTGCAGTTTGTCTGAAGAGGTGGGTGAGCCCGCTTTTGGTCGACGGCACTGCCACTGGGTCCCTCCTAGTACAATAAAGTGTCTCTGGCGGTGGTGGTGCGCACCCAACGTCAGACACACCGTTGTAATATGAGGGGCCCTGGGCCTGTACCGCCGGCCACAAGACAGTTTCCCCCCACCCCAGCTCAAACAGTGCTCTACCACTTGCAAAATTATCTCACAGCTCCACCAATGTTTAGTCTATGCGCTGACATCCTTCAATGCCTGCCACTGACAATACCATTGTATTGACATTTTTGTTATGTTAGGCCTTCGATGCCTGTCTGTGGTCACTCCTTCCACTAGGCCTCCACTGACCACACCACTGCTGCCCGTGTACCCCTGAAACCAATTTAAAATTGCCTACAGCCATGTGTTATTATTTTAGGCCTTCGATGCCTGTCTGCGGTCATTCCTTCCACTAGGCCTCCACTGACCACACCACTGCTGCCCGTGTACCCCTGGAACCAATTTAAAATTGCCTACAGCCATGTGTGATTATTTTAGGCCTTCGATGCCTGTCTGCGGTCACTCCTTCCACTAGGCCTCCACTGACCACACCACTGCTGCCCGTGTACCCCTGGAACCAATTTAAAATTGCCTACAGCCATGTGTTATTATTTTAGGCCTTCGATGCCTGTCTGCGGTCACTCCTTCCACTAGGCCTCCACTGACCACACCACTGCTGCCCGTGTACCCCTGGAACCAATTTAAAATTGCCTACAGCCAGCCCAATTTTTTTATTTTAGGCCTTCGATGCCTGTCTGCGGTCCATTCTTTCAACTACTACTACACTGACCAGGGCACTGCTGCCCGTGTACCCCTGGAACCAATTTAAAATTGCCTACAGCCATGTGTTATTATTTTAGGCCTTCGATGCCTGTCTGTGGTCACTCCTTCCACTAGGCCTCCACTGACCACACCACTGCTGCCCGTGTACCCCTGAAACCAATTTAAAATTGCCTACAGCCATGTGTTATTATTTTAGGCCTTCGATGCCTGTCTGCGGTGACTCCTTCCACTAGGCCTCCACTGACCACACCACTGCTGCCCGTGTACCCCTGTAACCAATTTAGAATTGCCTACAGCCATGTGTTATTATTTTAGGCCTTCGATGCCTGTCTGCGGTGACTCCTTCCACTAGGCCTCCACTGACCACACCACTGCTGCCCGTGTACCCCTGGAACCAATTTAAAATTGCCTACAGCCATGTGTTATTATTTTAGGCCTTCGATGCCTGTCTGCGGTCACTCCTTCCACTAGGCCTCCACTGACCACACCACTGCTGCCCGTGTACCCCTGGAACCAATTTAAAATTGCCTACAGCCAGCCCAATTTTTTTATTTTAGGCCTTCGATGCCTGTCTGCGGTCCATTCTTTCAACTACTACTACACTGACCAGGGCACTGCTGCCCGTGTACCCCTGGAACCAATTTAAAATTGCCTACAGCCATGTGTTATTATTTTAGGCCTTCGATGCCTGTCTGTGGTCACTCCTTCCACTAGGCCTCCACTGACCACACCACTGCTGCCCGTGTACCCCTGGAACCAATTTAAAATTGCCTACAGCCATGT